>NC_135983.1:16265063-16372563 GCF_053455715.1 Rhinoraja longicauda
TAGTGAGACTCCGCTCACAAATCTGCCTCCGGGGCTCTACAGAGAGGGGTGCGTGGATGGCCCTTGTACATAACCTGGGAGGGCAGCCCGAGTGAGAATGGAACCCATGCACCCAGGCTGGGGGCGACCGCACCGTGATTCATCTGCTGCCACAGTGGGGACAGATGGGGAGGGGAGAGAGGGGGTGAGAGACGGAGAGAGAGGGGGGGGAGGGAGAGAGGGAGAGAGGGGGAGAGAGAGGAGAGAGATGGAGAGAGGAAGAGAAAGGGAGAGAGGGAGAGAGGGAGAGAGAGAGAGAGAGAGGGAGAGAGGGAGGGATGGGGAGAGAGGGAGAGAGAGGGAGAGAGAGGGAGAGAATGGAGAGAGGGAGAGAGGGAGAGGGTTCATTTCCATGCACCTGTCCAAATGTCTTTCAAAATGTTATTATACCTGCCTTAGTAACTTCCCCACCACCCAATGTGTCAAAAAAAGTTGAACCTGAGGTTGTTATTAAATCTTTCCCCTCTCATCTCAGCCCCCTGGTACCAGCATTGGTCCCAGCATTTGGTCCCAGACAAACTCTCCTTCCTCCCTTCAACCCCACCTGCGTCCTCGGATGACTTACCTTTACCTAGTTAGATTAATCTGGTTTATGGACACAGCAGGGAAACAGGGCCCTTCGGCCCACCGAGTCCTCGCCGAGTTCACAGAGAGTTTGTGGATCTGTGGAATTCTCTGTCTCAGAAGGCAGTGGAGGCCAATTCTCTGAATGCATTTCAAGAGAGAGCTTAGATAGAGCTCTTAAAGATAGCGGAGTCAGGGGGTATGGGGAGAGTCAGGAACGGGGTACTGATTGTGGATGATCAGCCATGATCCACAGTGAATGGTGGTGCTGGCTGGAAGGGCCGAATGCCCTACTCCTGCACCTATTGTCTATCACCCGTTCGCACTTGTTCTACGTTAATCTCACTTTCCCATCCACTCGCGACAAACTCGGGGCAATTTTCAGGGGCCAATTAACCTACGAACCCGCACGTCTTTGGAATGTGGGGGGAGGAAACCAGCGTTATATTGAACAGGGAGAGCGTGCAAACTCCACACAGACAGTAACCCGGGTCATGGTCGAACCGGGGCTTGGAATTGCCAGATTTTCCCCACTACGTCCACATAAGCTCACAAAATAAACCAACAGTTGGCGCATTTCACAGTATCATCGTCAACATCTGCACTCCAGGGCGCCTGACGCGTTGTAATATCTTGGTTCTGCTTGTACCCTCAGGCCTGTCTCTTCCTGTGAATAGTCCTCACCACCTGGCATGTCATCACCTCTGCTCAAACTCCGATATTAATGCCGAGAAACTGGTCCTCTCACACACGTTTTTGTCACGTTAGATTGTCATTGCTGAGATTTCTGCGTGGGCCAGCGAGGAGGGACAAGTCGGTGTCGCTAACATCCAGGAGCAATTCAACAGCGCATGCAGAGCGGGGGACCCGGGTTCAATCCTGACCACGGGTGCTGTCTGTACGGAGTTCGTACGGTCTCCCCGTGACCTCGTGGGTTTTCTCCAGGATCTCCGGTTTCCTCCCGCACTCCAAAGACGTTGTCTACAGAGTTGTAGGTTAATTGGCTTGGTAAATGTTAAAAAAATGTCCCTCGAGTGTGTACGTTAGTGTTAATGTGTGGGGAACGTTGGTCGGCGCGGACCAACGCACCATCAACGCATTCAAGAGAGAGCTGGATAGAGACTCTTAAGGATAGCGGAGTCAGGGGGTATGGGGAGAAGGCAGGAACGGGGTACTGATTGAGAATGATCAGCCATGATCACATTGAATGGCGGTGCTGGCTCGAAGGGCCGAATGGCCTCCTCCTGCACCTATTGTCTATTGTCTATTACCACTGCCGGAATGAATAACAATTTACATAGACACTCACACATTTTCCATTATATAAACGTGTGGTCAATTACTTTTAATGGATATACAATATAAAGATATATAAATTCACCTTTGTGTGAGTCATTCCACATGACTTACATATACCGCAACTATTGTCATGTGAAATTTATCTGCAATACTTGTAAGTATTGCATGCTGACATTTTTACATTAATTACATACGTGACAGAATAAATTCGGTTTTATTCAAAAGCAAGGGTAAAAACATACCATTATGAAACTGGGACTGAAATAAGACTGCCCGCTGTAGCCTAATTATCACATGGCCTCCAAAGCAATTTGAAATCTAAATTTGGTTTTGATTTCCTTGTCCGAAAACACCGAGGAAGTGAATATGAAGTGGCCAGGCAGTTTGCTCACGGCTCACAGTTAGGAGCAGGTGCTTAAGTTAAAGACGGAGTTTCATCCACCCTCTGTGCGACTAATCCCACTTTACAACCCACCACCTCACTAATGCGTACACTCAGTCCTTCGAAACATACCTGACCGGGTAATCGGTTTAATCCAGGTCCCTCAGGTCGGCTGATTTGGGGCTACTCACTATCCCGCGGTCTAGGCTTAAACTCAGGGGTGACCGCGCTTTGTGGTTGCAGCTCCTAGACTGTGGAACAGCATCCCTCTCCCCATCAGAACTTCCCCCTCCATCGACTCCTTTAAGTCCAGGCTCAAAACCTATTTCTACTCCCTAGCGTTTGAGGCCCATTGAGGGGGCGCTGTGAACTGTTTATGTATGTGCTGTTATGTTGTGTATGTTCGGTTCTTAGTACCTGAACTGATGTACAGCACTTTGGTCAACGTGGGTTGTTTTTAAATGTGCTATACAAATAAAATTGACTTGACTTAAAGGAGAACGTAATCGTCTTAAATCATCAAGGCACTATCACTCTCTATTTTGGTGTCTCTGAAATATTCCCATCAGTACCATCAGAGTTTATGGACTAGGTGTGTCAACTGTGAACCAAGGCTTTGGAATGCGATTGTAAATGTGTTTGAAGGACTCGATGAGCAAGATCTCACGAAAACCAGCGGAACGATGCATCATCAGAGAAGAGGCAGAATCTTGCGAAAATCCCCCTCGTGCAACATTTATTCCCCAACATCTCATTATATGCGTGACTCCGACCTCTTCAATTTGCCCCTGGACACTGACGGAGATCGTGTCAAAGTCAGGAGAGGCTTCCTGGTGCAGGAGAAAGTAACTGCCAGCTGATTTCCCCCCCCCCATCCATGTTGTTGTTTTGCCAAAGACCTCTGCAATGCAACACATGGTCTGTCATTGCAACTTCATTCGCCCCCATTGCCAAGAGGCTTGTAAATGAACGAGCGAGCTATCAGCCATCTTTGATGTGTGGGAAGGAACTGCAGATGCTGGTTTATACCAAAGATAAACACCAAATGCTGTAGTAACTCAGTGCGTCAGGCAGCATCACTCAAAATGTTTGATGCAACTCAGTGTTAAATTCTCACCTATGAGTTAGTCACAGGATTGGACCCCACCTTAAGGAGTTGAGCACAATATTTCGACTCACCTCTCCAGTGTCCGGTAAAAAGACATGCTGCACTGTGTGTAGGAAAATAACTGCAGATGCTGGTACAAATCGAAGGTATCACAAAATGCTGGAGTAACTCAGCGGGCCAGGCAGCATCTCTGGAGAGGAGGAATGGTGACGTATCGGGTCGAGACCCTTCTTCAGACTGATGTGAAGTCTGTCTGAAGAAGGGTCTCCAAACCGAAACGTCAACCATTCCTTCTCTCCAGAGATGCTGCCTGACCCGCTGAGTTACTCCAGCATTTTGTGATACTGTCTAAGGTGTGGTCTTTGGTTAACCTCTCAGGGGCTACAATAGGTTACGACAGAGAGTTGTCCCCTGCAAGCCATTTGCCCCTCAAAACTGAAAGTCAACTTTTATTTCGCTTATCACGCACCTGTTTGCGGGACTTGGCTCCAAAGATAGTTTTGCCGTTACATTCTGCCCGTTATCGTAAGGGATAGACTTTAAAATACTTTATTGGCCAATATGTGGTTTTGAACATTGATCAACAACATTTACAGAATATTTGCACAATTAAATGAAAAGGGTTTCGAGGGACACGAACCAAATGTGAACACAAGGGACTAGCTTAAATGGGGCATGTTGATTGGCATGGGCGAGTTGGGCCGAAGGGTCTGGATTTGCGCTGCATGACTATGACTAGGTGCTACATAAACACAGACAGTCTCATAGCTATTGGACTAATCGACAGCATACAAACAAGACTGCTCTCCCTTACATAATGATGTTTCAAAATAATTGATATAAATCAAAGTTATTTTAGTACTTAACATATTTTCCAAGACTTACAAACTAAAAGTGCTTTTCTCTTTTAGGGTGTCCCTCTTTCATATTAATGTAACAACATAGAAACATAGAAAATAGGCGCAGGAGGAGGCCATTCGGCCCTTCGAGCCAGCACCGCCATATATTGTGATCATGGCTGATCGTCCCCAATCAATACCCCGTGCCTGCCTTCTCCCCATATCCCTTGATTCCACTAGCCCCTAGAGCTCTATCTAACTCTCTCTTAAATCTATCCAGTGATTTGGCTTCCACTGCCCTCTGTGGCAGAGAATGCCACAAATTCACAACTCTCTGGGTGAAAAAGTTTTTTCTCACCTCAGTTTTAAATGGCCTCCCCTTTATTCTAAGACTGTGGCCCCTGGTTCTGGACTCGCCCAACAAATTGGGAACATTTTTCCTGCATCTAGCTTGTCCAGTCCTTTTATAATTTTATATGTTTCTATAAGATCCCCTCTCATCCTTCTAAACTCCAGTGAATACAAGCCTAGTCTTTTCAATCTTTCCTCATATGTCAATCCCGCCATCCCAGGGATCAATCTCGTGAACCTATGCTGCACTGCCTCAATTACAAGGGTGTCCTTCCTCAAATTAGGAGACCAAAACTGTACACAATACTCCAGATGTGGTCTTACCAGGGCCCTATACAACTGCAGAAGAACCTATTTACTCCTATACTGAAATCCTCTTGTTATGAAGGCCAACATGCCATTAGCTTTCTTCACTGCCTGCTGTACCAGCGCGCCGACTTTCAGTGACTGGTGTACAAGGCCACCCAGGTCTCGCTGCACCTCCCCCTTACCTAACCTAACCCCATTGAGAACATGAAACATAATTTTCATCAATATGTTTCCACTGCAATTTGTACAAATAGTAGAGTTTAATTGATGCTGAAAATAACTCCATCTACAATTAGGGAACCAGAGTTTGAATCAGTTTGCAATGCACTTCTGTACTGACTGAATTTTGAACAATATGACGCATCCCAGCCTTGATTTTGTTTACAGACCTATTTACATCCATTCTTCTCAAAGGAAACCAAGAGAGGCAGTTAAGTAGCATTATTGAAGGCACTGCTCAGCTGCAGAACCACCTTTCCATTTAAAAGCTTGTGCTGGAAGAGCTGTGCTGATTTGGTCCTCTACTGAAGCTCTATTTAATGGATTACAGTCAATGATCATACAGAATGGATCCTAATGGCTTCGACGTGGAAGGCCAGAAGCAAACATAACCCAAAATGACCTTTTTCAAAGCTGGCCCTACAATGATACAACTACTTACAGTTCAGTACCAATTAAGATGGAGACACAAGGAACTACAGATGCTGGTTCACAAAAAAAAACACACACACAAAATGTTGGAGTATCTCAGTGGGCCAGGCAGCATCCCTGGAGAACATTGGAAAGGTGACGTTTTGGGTCACGTCCTTCTTCAGACTGATTGCAGGGGGTTAAAAAAGCTGGATGAGAGGTGGGGCGAGGACAAGTGATAGGTGGATACAAGTCTGCACTCGTTCTCACCGAGCATACAGCTAACGGTGGGCTGTTTCCTTTATCATTGTCACCTTTTTGCCTATCTGGCAGAGGATCGCAGGAGCAGTAAGTACAATACCTGGAAACACTGGGGAGGCCTCTATGGTGTCCGGAAACACGGCCAGCGGGCAGGACTACAAGTCAGACTGAAGCGCAGGGAACTACGACCGCCCTCTCCCTCCCATCCTACTGGCCAATGTACAATCACTGGAAAATAAAGTGGAGGACTTCAGGTCAAGGCTGCTTTACCAAAGGGGGCTGAGGGAATGCTCTGTGCTGTTTCACAGAGGCATGGCTCACCCCCAGCTCCCCAGACTCAGCCATCCAGCGTGTAGGTTTCTCCATCCATCGTATGGATCTGGGCATCTGGGAGAGGGAGATGTGGGGGCGTCTGGCTCATGGTCTACTCTGTGTGGTGCTCAGACTTGGCAGTTCTGTCTAAGTCCTGCTCTCCACACCTGGAACATCTGGCGAAGTGCATCCCACATCTACATCCCAACCCAGGCCGATGCCCGTCTAGCATTGGAGGTGCTACACACCGTGGTCAACAAGCACCAGACAGCGTTCCCCGAAGCCTTCATCACCATAGCCGGGGACTTCGACTAAGCCAACCTGAAAAAATCACTCCCAAACTACCACCAACATGTCTCCTGCAGCACCAGAGGGTTCAACACCCTTGACTACTGCTACACCACCATCAAGGATGCCTATAGCTCTGACCCCCGCCCTCACTGCAGGAAATCCCACTATTCTTCCTGCACACAGGCAGCAACTGAGGAGCGCGCTCCCAGAGATGAGGACTGCACAGAGCTGGTCTGGCGAATCAGAGGTCTTACCAGGGTCCTATACAACTGCAGAAGAACCTCTTTACTCCTATACTGAAATCCTCTTGTTATGAAGGCCAACATGCCATTAGCTTTCTTCACTGCCTGCTGTACCTGCGCGCCAACTTTCAGTGACTGGTGTACAAGGACACCCAGGTCTCGCTGCACCTCCCCCTTACCTGACCTAACCCCATTGAGAACATGAAACATAATTTTCAGCAATATGTTTCCACTGCAATTTGTACCAATAGTATAGTTTAATTGATGCTGAAAATGTCTCCAGCTACAATTAGGGAACCAGAGTTTGAATCTGTTTGCAATGCACTTCTGTACTAACTGAATTTTGAACAATATGACGCATCCCAGCCTTGATTTTATTTACAGACCTATTTACATCCATTCTTCTCAAAGGAAACCAAGAGAGAGAGAGAGAGGCAGTTAAGTAGCATTATTGAAGGCACTGCTCAGCTGCAGAACCACCTTTCCATTTAAAAGCTTGTGCTGGAAGAGCTGTGCTGATTTGGTCCTCTACTGAAGCTCTATTCAATGGATTACAGTCAATGATCAGATTTTTCATACAGAATGGATCCTAATGGCTTCGACGTGGAAGGCCAGAAGCAAACATAACCCTAAATGACCTTTTTCAAAGTTGGCCCTACAATGATACAACTACTTACAGTTCAGTACCAATTAAGACGGAGACACAAGGAACTACAGATGCTGGTTCACAAAAAAAACCACACACACAAAATGTTGGAGTATCTCAGTGGGCCAGGCAGCATCCCTGGAGAACATTGGAAAGGTGACGTTTTGGGTCACGTCCTTCTTCAGACTGATTGCGGGGGGTGGAGGGGGGTTAAAAAAGCTGGATGAGAGGTGGCGCGAGGACAAGTGATAGGTGGATACAAGTCTGCACTCATTCTCACCGAGCATACAGCTAACGGTGGGCTGTTTCCTTTATCATTGTTACCTTTTTGTCTATCTGGCAGAGGATCGCAGGAGCAATAAGTACAGTACCTGGAAACACTGTACCTGGAAACACTGGGGAGGCCTCGATGGTGTCCGGAAACACGGCCAGCGGGCAGGACTATAAGTCAGACTGAAGCGCAGGGAACTACGACCGCCCTCTCCCTACCATCCTACTGGCCAATGTACAATCACTGGAAAATAAAGTGGAGGACTTAAGGTCAAGGCTGCTTTACCAAGGGGAACTGAGGGAATGCTCTGTGCACAGAGCTGGTCTGGCGAGGCAGAGGAACAACTACAGGACTGCTTGGAGTCGGTAGTCTGGGCAATGGTCAAGGACTCGGCCACGGACCTGAATGAATACGCCGCAGTTGTTACAGACTTCATAAGGAAATGTGTGGAGGACTGTGTTCCTACAAAAACCTTCCGAGTGTTTCCTAACCAGAAGCCTTGGATGAACCAGGAGATCCGCACTCTTCTGAGGACCAGATCCCGGACATAGTGTGAACCCCATCTTCAAGTTCACCCATGACACCACCGTTGTTGGACGAATTACAGATGTTGATGAGTCAGAGTATAGAAGTGAGATCGGCCGATTGACCAAATGGTGCCAGCACAACAACCTGGCTCTCATTATCAGTAAAACCAATGGACTGATTGTGGACTTTGGAAGAGGGAAGATGAGAACCTACAATCCTGTTTATATCAGCGGGATGTTGGTGGAGAGAGTCAAAAACTTCAAATTTCTGGGTGTGCATATTTCCGAAGATCTTTCCTGGACCCGGCACACTGATGCAATTATAAATAAAGCACAACAACGCCTCTACTTCCTGAGAAGATTACGGAGATTCGGTACGTCAGAGAGGATTCTCTTGAACTTCCACAGGTATACAGTAGAGAGCACATTGACTGGTTGCATCATGGCCTGGTTCGGCAACTTGAACGCCCAGGAGCGGAAAAGACTGCAAAAGGTTGTGACCACTGCCCAGTCCATCACTGGCTCTGACCTCCCCATCATCGAAGGGATTTATCGGAGTTGCTGCCTCAAAAAAGCAGCCAGCAATATTAGAGACTCACACCATCCTGGCCACACATTCATTTCACCCCTGCCATCGGGAAGAAGGTACAGGAGCCTGAAAACTGTAACGTCCAGGTTCAGGAACAGCTTCTTCCCTACAGCCATCAGGCTATTAAACACTACAACCTCAAATAAACTCTGAACTTCAATAGACTATTATTATCATTATTATTATTGTACTACTATTGTTTCTTTTTTGAGTATGTGTATGCGTGTATATATATATATATATATATATATATATATATATATATATGTAAGAAATATATATATATATATGTGTGTGTGTGTGTGTGTGTGTGTGTGTGTGTGTGTGTGTGTGTGTGTGTGTGTGTGTGTGTGTGTGTACTTGTGAATAAATGTATATATCTTTGCACTGAACTTTTTTTTCTCTCTCGTCTATCATATTGTTTACAGTGCACTATGTTTACATTCTGTTGTGCTGCAGCAAATAAGAATTTCATTGTTCTATCTGGGACATATGACAATAAAACACTCTTGACCTTTCATTCATTTGTTCTAAATCTCTTAACATCACCATCTTTATCTCTCGTTTCCCTTTCTCCTGATGCCTGATGACTCTCTGTACAAAGAAGGGTCTCGACCTGAACCGTCACCCATTCCTTTTCTCCATTGATGCGGTCTGACCCACTGAGTTACTCCAGCATTTTCGTGTCTATCTTCAGTTTAAACCAGCATCTACAGTTCCTTCCTACACATTCCTAACCATATTACTGAGTTTCATAACACTTAAGAAATATAACCCGCTAGACAAAATGCTGGAGTAACTCAGCGGGTCAGGCAGCATCTCTGGAGAAAAGGAGTAGGTGATGTTTTGGGTCGAGACCCTTCTTCAGACTGGTCTGAAGAGTTCTGGTCCAGTCTGAAAAAGGATCTTGACTTCAGAGATGCTGCCTGACCCGCCGAGTTATTTCATCATTTTGTGTCTATCTTCGGTGTAAACCAGCATCTGCAGTTCCTTCCTACACAATATAACCTTCTACTTTCACTTCAAGAAAAACTGCTCAGATTACCATTTACATTTAAGCTGAGGTCAATCTGTGATAGAGTCAGTTCATGCAAACAACCACTCAGAAATGCTTCAAAAATTATTCAACAGGAACTATTACAAAATATGGCAACCGTCTCTCCACAGTTTTAAAAAATATGAGTAGCAGTTAAATTAAATCTCAACATCGTCCTGCCCATATCACCCCTAATTCCGTTTGTTCTCTTTAATTCTGCTCTCAACACGATAAAAGTTTTAATTCTAACGCTGGAAGTTGGAGGAAGCCTGTATAAGAATCCAGAATCTTGTAACTCTGTGAAGCTGGAAACCACACTCTCAATGTTCAGTTCCTGGATTCTGGACAATTGGAGGTCCCAACAGGGGTCCTATTACACACTTATGACCAATCAAAAAACATCTGTTCACCACTTCGCTTCCTACCCCCAGCCAGTAATGTGCTCATGTTACCACCACTGCTTTAATTCAAACGGACCCCAAGAATGTCGACTGGCCACCTACATACTTCAATGAGCACTTCACATCAGGGCAATCTTCACCAGGCCAATCAACACAAATAGTTTCATCTATGAACCCCTCATGCGTACACACTCCCCTGCATTAAAGCCAACATATTTTCACTTACTGAATACCTCAAAGATGAAATAGCTGCATGTACCTGTCCACATGTCTTGTAAATGTTATTGTACCCGTCTCTACTTTCTCTGGCAGCTCGTTCCATAAACTCACCACCCTCTGCACCTTTGTTGGATCTTGCTGTGTAAATCGATTATTTCCTCCATCCTTCAAAAAAGATATTTAACCAGCTGTAAAACACTGAAATGATCGGACGTCGTTAGAAGACGTGATATCAATGGAAGTTCTTTACTTCATGCGAGTAAAAATCTATTCATAATGACACGTTCATAGGTGAGGCTCATAGAACAGTCCAGCACAGGAACAGGCCCTTCGGCCCACAATGTCTGTGCCGAACATGATATCAAGACCGACCTTTTGCATCAGCTTGCACATAATCCATATCCCTCCATTCTCGGTACATCCAAGTGCTTATCCAAAAGTGCCTTAAATGCACCTGCCTCAATCACCACTCTTGGCAGCACGACCCAGGCACTCATCGCCCACTGTGAAAAAACATCCCCGCACATCTCCTTTAAACTTTGGCCCTCTCACCTTAAAGCTATGCCCTCTAGTCTTTGAGGTTTCCATCCTGGGAAATAGGTGACAACTACCCACCCCCCACCTATGCCTCTCATAAATGTACATAGATCTATCAGGTCTCCAGCATACCAGAGAAAACAATTCATGTCTACTCTCTCCCTGTAGCTCGTACCATTCTAATCCAGGAGTCATTCTGGTAACCAGTCCTCTGCACCCTTTACAAAGCCTCCACATCCACCCTGTTTTAGGTCAACCAGAACTACACACAATACTCCAAATGCGGCCCAACCAGAGTCCAACAAAGCTACACCATGACTTCCTGACTCTTATACTCAATGGGGTCCAACCGACCAACGAAAAGAAGCATACCATATGCCATCTTTACCACTTCACTTGTGTTGCCACTTTCAGGGAGTTATGGACATATTTACCCCAGGATCCTTCTGTACATCAATGCTATTAAGGGTTCTGCCATTGGTAGATCTTTCCCCTTCCATTCAACCCCCCACAGAGCAACACCTCACACTTGCACAGATTAAACTCCACCTGCCAATTCTGCAGCCGATCCATGTCCCGGGACATACCTTGACAGCCTTTCTCCACACAATGCGATAGAACTTTATTTATCCCAGGAGGGAAATTGATCCGCCAAGAGTCAATAAAAGCACAAAATACATGAAACATGAAATTAAAGTGACGAGTGGAAAGGCTTGGGGAATGTGCAAAGATTGGGGGGGGGGGGGGGGGGGGGGGGTCGCAGTCAGCGATCCTAGAAATCTTGCTGCCATCGACAAATTTACTAACCAACCCGTCCAAGTTCACATCCAAGTCAATATATATCGCAAAGAGAGGTCCCAGCTGCACCTCACTGACCACAAACCTCCAGCCTGAATATTGCCCTTCCACCACAACCCTGTAAGCCAGTTCTGGATCCATACGACCAAGTCATTGTTAATCACATGCATGTTAATCTCCTGGATCAGACTACAACGTGCGAGTTTATCAAACGCATTACTAAAATCCATGTAGACCACATCCACCATCCTACCCTCATCAATCACTTTTGTTACTTCCTCAAAAAACTCAAATCAAGTTTGCAAGACACGTTTGTCAAGTGCAAAGCCGTCTCTAATTAACCCATTTTCTTCCAACATATTATAGGTGGACTCCAAACCTTAGACTTATCTTAACATGAGAAACAGAAGTTGGGGTGGCCTCTTCAATAGTGTCCTGAATGCGCTGCAATTAGGAATTAATGAGGTTCATTCACCATAGGTTCAGCTGGGAGCATGCAAGGGAAACCAGGGATTGTTCCCACTTACTGCCCAACTTTAGCCTTCTCCCCCTCCTCCCTTTCCCCCTGCCACGCCCCCACCCCAGTGCAAACCCGTTTCCGTTTCTCCCATTATCCTGGCCCTCTCCCTTTCCACGTTTCCCTCCCTCTGACTTTACATTTCACTCTTCTTTCGTTATCTGACATTCTTGTCTTCTTTTTGTCTCTAGGCTTTGCAACTTGATACTGCATGGAAACAGGCCCTTTGTCCCCCGGGTTCCACTTTGGAAAAAGCCATCGCTCACCCGGTCACACTATTTCTACATTATCACACTTTATCATCCTATATACTAGGGGCGGGGATTTAACCTTCAAACTCGCATGCCTTTGGGATGTGGGAGGAAACCCTAGCAATCACAGGGAGAACATGCAAACTCCACACAGACAGGACCCGAGTTCAGGATCTTACCCGGGTCTCTGGAGTTGTGAGGCAGCAACTCCACCAGCTGTGCCACCTATTTATTTAATTACTTGCTATGCAGTCACAGCTGGATGCCTCAGACTTGGCTAGGGTTTGGCCACCAACTCCAAATGCAATCAGATTCGATACACCTGGTGATACAAACTGTGCTGGTGGTGTAAAGACCAGGTCAGCAAGTGGTCAGAGCATATCTGATGCGAGTGCGGCAGAGGTAGAACTGCCGCAGTGACCGAGAGTAGAGGGGGGGGGGGGGGGGGGAGTCCTACTCCTGATGGTCTTCTCTGGAAAGTGTACTGGGATGATGATGCATGGACTTGGTTATGATCTCCCATACCCATTTGGTCTCTCACAAACTGTCAGTGCAGGCTGACAGCAGAGAGGTAGTAAACTGATTTAACGAAAAGACATGGGAGGGCAGAGGCTCAGGGCAAGGTAGGGGGTTGCAAGGAGTGTTATAAAATTGCTTTTTTCGCTTCATCCAGACATGCTGAGAAAATCCCTCCAGCGCCCAACCACAAGAGCAAGTCCACATGGCAGACAGCTGTCAAACTGCTGGCAATATCACCTCGGCCAGCTGATGTTAAGTAACAATTGAATGGACGCACGTAATCTCGCAGCAAGCACAGGTTGAAGGCGCCAGGGTGATAACTCTAGCTGACAGCAGAAAGAAAAGGAAAGAGGCTGCCTATACCTGCACCCAGCCACTGACCATGTCTTGAAACACATCCAATCAAAAGGAGATAAGCATCTCTTTCATGTTGCAATGGGATTTCCTCCTGGTAAGAGCCCCCCCTCCCCCCCAGGATAATCGGATCAACAGTCAGTACCATTATCACACTCATCGCCGGGGCTTCAAGGAACAAATTACAAGTGGATTATTAAGTACTGCCGTTTATTTGAAGGACATTAGTGGCACCATGTCAGGTTATTCCATAAAGCAACCAAGAGCTTCCCCCCTCCTCACAAAGCAAACGACAGGCAAAATTCCTCCTTTAATTTCATTGGAAAGCAATTGTTCTCAATCGCGTGACAACAGGTACCCACTTGTTTGTTTTGAACTCAAACAAACATCTAACTCCAGCCGAGAATTCCACGACATTCCCCAAACTCGTGTGAGGGAAAATGACCAAACTGGACAAGGCATGGCAAGCCTCTTGCACTTTAAAAAGAGTGCGGTCTCTGGAAGACTCACTGAAGGTTTATTACCGACTAACGATAGCAGTTGTGGTAGGTGTAACATTTAAGAGAGAGTTGGGCAGGTACATTGACAGGAAAGCTTCGGAGGAATTTGGGTCAAACGCAGGCAAATGGGACTAGTTTAGATGGGGCATCTTGGTTGGCGTGGACACCTTGGGCCGAAGGGCCAGTTTCCATGCAGTATAACTATTGATAGTACAAATCTAGCAATCCAACTCTTTTACTTCCCTCTGAAGGCACTGAATTCAGTCACAAATTGGTTCTAAAAATTCCTCAGCTTCTCAAGAAGTCTGTTGGCAAGGTATTTGGAGGGGTTCATGTGGGAGAAGGGTTAGTGGACATCAGGGACACACCAAGTGATTGTGCTAGGTCATTGCAAATACTCCCCTTAAAACTATCATGCTCTGGGGGGTAGGAAGGAACTGCAGATACTGGTTTAAACCGAAGATGGACACAAAAGCTGGAGTAAATCAGCAGGTCAGGCAGCTTCTCTGGAGAAAAGGAATATGTGACGTTTTGGGTCGAGACCCTTCTTCAGACTGAAGGAGGGTCTCGACCCAAAACATCACCTATTCCTTTTTCCCGAGATGGTGTTTGACCCGCTGCAGCTTTTTGTGTCTATCTATGTTTTTTGGGGGGGTTGTTGGGCTTATTTTGCTGTTCTGCCTGGTTCAGCACGAGAATTTTTTTTCTTCATCAACTTAACTATTGTGCAGTTTCCTCTTGGAATGGAGCCAAACTCCCTTCCTCTGCAATAATATTGCACACACATCCCATCGCACAAGCTTCATCTAGCTGGCATTTAAATAGATTGCATTTCAATGAATTCTATTATAGAATTATCTCTGCATACTTCTTTCATCGTTACTAAAACATTCTTCTCAGATTCCTGTGACCAAAATCTCACCGTGAAAAGGCTAGCTGCATCATTGTCTGAAATAGTATAACAGAGCTTTATTTAGTTGTTACACCGTCACAATTATCTAAATGCAAGCAGTCCTTTTCTAACTACTGACAAAATCACACTTTGAACGTGGGTTTCTGCAGAGTTTTGCATGATTATGTCTATCAGAAATGGCGCATTGTGTTGGTGCTTGCGGGATTATAAGAATTAGGAAGATTGCAGAATGAAATCTCAGATTTTCCTCTTTAGCTTGCGTCACATCCAAGAAATAGGCCAGAATAGCAAATGAGATGTTTCAAACCTGAACACCAGACAATAAAGGCTGAAACATGGCCCACAGTAATTCAAATGGAGCAGCACAGGGGGGGGTGATCAGTCGTGATCCTCCTCACATTAAACCAGAGTCCTTCAGTGGCAAGAAAATGTGACTGCCCTCAGACACAAAAATATTTCAACATGGATAAAGGGCAAATTCAAGTTCTAAACATTTGAGATGGTCGACTGAAGAGGAATATCTTAAATACCACATTTGCAAAAGGAATTCCTCACTGCCATCTTCTGTATAAACAATCAAAAGTAATTCTGATTATTAGAAATGAAAAACAAAAATGTACTTGACCTTCCACATGCAATAGAATGAAGGTGCAAGGAAATGCAGATGCTGTAATCTTGACAAAAATACAAAGTGCTGGAGAAACTCACGTCAGGCAGTGTCTGTGGTGGGAATGGAGGTCGGAAGAAGGGCCTCGACCCAAAATGTCACCTACCCATGTCCTCCACAGACGTTGCCTAACCTACCGAGTTACTCTAGCACTATGTGTTTACTCAATATGCAGTAGTTACTTTCCACCCTATATTCCTTCTGCGGTGAGCCTACTACCCTAGATTATAGCACAAAGGTAAACATGGTTTGTCTAGCGCTGTTTTATCACTCATGCACATTTCTCCTGAACTTCAAATATAATACAGCTCACTCCTGACCCAGCCTCGGCTGCTCACACATTCCCCTACCTCCCTTTACACCCATTCCCAATCACCTGCCTCCCTACACACCCTTTCTTCCACAGCTCCATCTTTACCCATCACAAAATTATTTAAAGCATGATTATGCATTTTATTGCCTTGCATCAGTGGGTGTAAAGAAACAAGTCAGTCAACAGCGACTGGACCCGACTACAAATACCAACTTTCTGGAAGAACATTGTTTTCTGAGCTTCCCTCTTTGAGCGCTCTTCAACATAATATCTGACAGATCTCCGTGTGGTGAGAATGGACTGATGCAATTTAATAGAGGGCAACTTTTAGGATCCACCAGAAAATTAATTAAGCAAAACCAAAGTCAGGCCAAATTTCCCACAAAGAAATGTTGTGGACATTTTATTATAGAGTGTAAAATGCAAGTGTCAGTAAAATAAAAGGGATACATCTCTTTAACATGCTGCACAGAGCTGTTCTTTTTTTTAAACCAGTCGCACTTCCCAAAGTTAGATATCTCGAGCATTAATAGAAAAAAATCAGTACAATTTAAACGGAATGTCCAGGAGACCTCAGGTCATTAAAAACAGAACTGCAGTTCCTGGTTATCTACACTGTTAACTGTACAAAGGCAAATACTACAAGTTAAACAGCTTCAACTTAATAACCATCCCTTTTTTAATCAACGTAATTTTTTGTTTCACATACGTAATTAATACTAGGATCCATTCACTTGCTAAACATAATCATACATATTAGATCACACCACTTAAGAATAAGAATTAAAAAATAGTCATTAGCATGGCTCGTGGAGACTTTGTCGAGTCCATATTTGGGGAGGTGTATACCAAACACAACCAACCTTTTTTGGTTTTTATTCATACTAAAAAATAAAACCTGTACTTTCATTTATTTATCTCGTCTTTTCTTTTCAGGCAATTATACAGACAGATGCAATCTAATTGCAGGACAGAATCAAAAGGTATATGATCATCAAGTCTTTAACTCGTGGGGTCTCCCCTTTCAGGTCCGGATGTCTTTTGAAGTGGGGATAATGGGTAGAAGGCAGGCTAAAATGTGAATGGCAGTATTTTTCCATGACATCCACGTACAGATGTGCACCCTGCTGCTGTTCAGTTTCATTTATCAATTACAAAATGTGCCTAAATTTGTTTTTTTTAATTTTTTTTACATAACATTTTTTTAAATCTCATCTTTGCCAACAGTCACCTACGTAAAACATGTATTTTGGAAAAAGCATTAAATTATTATTCACAGTTCTCATTTCAACTCCTTATAAAAAGAAGTCTCGGTTGTGCTAACTTCCTTTTGCTTAGTCTCCCCTCCTTCCCCACACAATAGAATTAACGGACCAGTACAAAAATTTACCAGTCCTACACAGTTTTGTATTTAGTGCCCAGTCACATAGGGATGGAGGCACAGTTTCACAAAAGTGAGACATATTATAAATATATATATAATATATATTATATATATATACTGTGGTCGTTAGTACCATTCGGTCAATACTGTACAAAACTCGAGACCGATACCTGTGACTCATGCTTTGCCAGCACTGCATATCAGGAGATGTAGTACCAGCACCAATATTCCTACCCATCGATCACAGGGATGTATATATTTCAACAATGCACCACCTTTTGAGACCCCACATCTACACTACTTTTTATACTTTTAAAAACTTATCTTGTAGTGCAGCCGGTGTAGGGAAGTAATTGTTTAAAAAAAATTTAAAAAACAGAACAACCAACCATTTGCATTTTAGCCTGTCCAAACCATGGTCTTGGTATAAGAGTCCCCCGTGTGTTCAATCCGTAACATACATCTGCACCCCTCGACTTCACTATTACTCCATTAATGGTAATTCTAGAAAGTTATCGTAATAAGTATTTTTTTCTCTAGTGTTCAGAAACAAAAGTATAAGATTTTCTTCTTCAAGGCGCCATAAATCTTTTAACCCTTTATTAAATAAAAGGCTCCACATCCATAATGGTTCAAATTTCTTCACAAGGACGTCAAATTATTGATCCTGCAACAGAAAGGCAATAAACGTTAGTATTATGATGTGATAAAGCCTCCTTTACACCACCGAGACCAAGCGTAGACTAGAGGGCCATTTCGATGAACATCCCCCTGTTGCTAAACATTTTTACACCCCAACCCATACTGGCCCTCGTGTCCTTGCCCTCCTCCATTGCTGGAGTGAAGCCACATGCAAACTGGAGGAACAGCATCTCATATTCTACTTGGACAGCTTACAACCCAAAATGGTATGATCATCGAATACCACAATTTTAATTAATACTCCTCCTGACCCTTTCCCTTTACTGTACCCCCCCCCCCTCAATCCACTTGTCAGACTATACTGTCCATCTCTTCACCTCCCACCACTGTTCTCTTCCACTGCAGGCCTCCCTCTGGCTTAACATTTTACTCTTCTCTCCTTATCCGACACCCTTCTGCCTCCTTTTCATCTGTGGGCTTTGTCACTTACTCCACCCACTCAAATCCACCTCACCTATATCCACCTATCACTTGCCAGGCTTTGACCCACCCCCACCTCTCTTTTCCAGCCCCCCCCCCCCCCCCATAACTAGTCGGGTCCCAACCAGAAACGTCACCTGCCCATTCCTTCCACAAATGCCCCTTGACCCGCTGAGATACTCTAGAACTGTGTGTTTTGCTCCAGATTCCAGCATCTGCAGTTCCTTGTGACTCTGTCTAAATATTAAGATATTGCCCGGGGCAGTGAGTAAGGAATATTGTGATGACTAAGATTTTACAAATGATTTGCAGAACATTAAAAGTTTTTTTCTAGTTTTCCAAGGCATTCACTATTACTTGGACTGTTTTATGTGGAGTGTCGCAGGTTGAGGGGAGACCTTATAAGAGTATATAAAATTAGGAGAGGCATAGATAGCGTAAACAGTCTGTACCTTGCCCCCCCAGGGAGGAAATGTCAAAGATTAGAGGGCAGAGTTTTAACGGCAGAGGTACAAAGATTAAAAGGTGATGTGTGGGGCAAGTGTTATTTACCCGGAGAATGGCGGGTTTCTCGAAAGCACCGCCAGGGTTGGTGAAAAATGGCCTTTAAAAGATGTATCGTGATTAACATATTCTCCTGTCTTCTCCCCGTAACCCCTGACAGGCAAATGAGTGAGAAAGACAACAAAAAAAAGTCAATTATAGGCCTGAAATCAAAGTGTTTAAATTGGAAGAAATAAACAGACTAATGCTGACACAAAAATAAAATTGGTCAATTGGTGTCTCCTATTTAACATCTCCAGTAAGAACCAAGCCAAGATTATGGGAAGCCATCTCCCTCATAAAATGATGTTTAGCTTTCTCATACGTGTAATTGCCTCAGACTGGTTCTTCCCCCAGTGACCATTGTCTACACACCCGGCCAGCATTAGGGATGGAAGAGGGCACGAGGCAGCTGGCAGTGCCCGATCAGTGCGCTGCAGCGGACACATTATTGCGCCACTCTGAGCAACTCTGCAGCTGACACCAATGCATACCTGATGACCAGGGGCCTGCCCTTGTGTGGCCTGTCCGTAGTATGCCGCTTGCTGTCGGTAGTACTCTGCCCAAGCTGCACTGTAATCTGGTTGTGAGCTCTGCTGTGGGGTCCCTGGCGTGGTTCCTGTAGCCTGAGCTGATTGAGAGTAAAACATAGTGTCACAAAACGTATTTACAAAATACCTAAATGTTAAAATTTTCTGGATTTTTAAAAAACAATAAAGCAAAGCAATGAAGCATAGGTCATATTTCTCCTCTTAGGAGCATGGAATAGACACTGGAGGGGGCAAAGTTATTAGGGGAGAAAGGTGGATCAAGGTGCTGTGAGAAATAACCCATTGAAGGGGAGGTTGTTGCTAATTAGCACTCTGCAACTTTCTGCAGTAAAACAAATAAGCCAATTGTCTCCTGTTAACCAAAACAATTAACAAGCAGTTTAAGGAGTCATTGATCTCTCTCTCTTTCTGTGAAGATCATCCTGCAAGTATGACAACTGACAATAATAGCCAGGCAAAACACAAAATGCTGAAGGAACTCAGCGGTCAGGTAACATCTGTGGAGGGAATGGACAGGCAACGTTTCAGGTCGGGATGCTTTTTCAGACCCCTTGACTCTCGCTCCACAGATGCTGCTTGACCCACCAGGTTCTTCCAGCACTTTGTTTTATGCTCAAGGTCCTTTCCAGCTTAATGGCATCTTTCCTAGAGAAGGTTGACCAACACTGAACACAAATGTACACAAGGAAATGCAGAATTGCTTGAATCGAGCAAAACACAAAGTGCTGGAAGAACCTCAGTAAGTCAGGCAGCGTCTGTGAAGGGAACAGTTGGATAATGTTTTGGGTCGCAACCGTTCTACAGATTGATAACATCCAGCTACATCACACAACATTTCAGAGCATGCACGACTCAAAGGCCGAGTGTCACGGCCCGGGCCCCTCCTTCCTCAGCACAAATAAATGCTTCCTTCAACAATGATGCAGAATAGCATCAGGACTACCATTTCCAGAAACCTTTCCCCAATACCTCGTAGAAAACAAACTCGAGGCACTAAATAAGAAATGGCTGTTGACCCACAGGAATAAATAGATCGTTCCTAAGCAACTACAGTTCAAACGCTATTTAAAATATTTACACTGCATTCTAGACATTACTGGATAAATCGGAATAGCTCTTTCATAAACTCAATTTCTTACAGCAATTTGAACAATTATTATTTTAAGTGGCTGCAATGCAAGCAAAGTAGGCAGCCACTCAGCATATCTCCCCCGCTTCTTCAAAATAGTTGATGGGATTTTTTAGACCGACCTCAATGGGAAGTCTCAGTCTAAGTTCCTCCTCAGAACGACAGCACCAATAATTTAGCTGTGACACAGCTCTGGGGTAGGTCTTGAACTGCAGCACTTACAGCATTGAGGTAATTATTACTCCCACTTGCTGGTGGCTAAATTAAACATTGGTGGCTTCAGTTTTAAACTTTTAACTAAGCAGATTGCAATATTGCCATTGCAAATAATTTGCAACACCCAACCGGATGCTTGATGTGCCATGAAATTGTGTTGCAGTTAAAACAAAAATGAAATAGTGCAACAAAAAAAAAGAAACTGCTTTCTGCTCTCGCATTTAGATGCAAGGAACTGCAGATGCTGGAATCTTGGGTAGAACACAAAGTGTTGGAGTAATTCAGTGCACCAGGCAGCATGGCTGGAGATGTCTATCCATGTCCTCCAGAGATGATGCCTGACCTACTGAGTTACTCCAGCATTGTGCGCCCTCATTTAGGCCCATCTTGGTTTAATAGGTAAACAGCCGACAGTTGCCAAAACTGCTTTGCTCGCACTATACATATCCAGCACGCAGTAACATAATGGCTCCTGGAAGTTATCATTTAAATTGAATGTTTTTTCTTGATGTTAGAGACATCAACTGAACCTCACCCAATTGTTGCATGACTAGCAGCAATGATGAAGCCTGTTAGTGAACATCAACCACTTCCATCAAGAGAACTGTTCCACAAACCTGCACAGATCATTTCCAATAATTAATGTCCTTGCCAGAGACACAAGAAACTCCAGATGCTGCAAACCTGAGCAAAAAAAACTAAGTGCTGGAGCAGCTGAGTGGGCCAGGCAGCGATTGTAGAGCAATGGACAGATGATGTTTTAGTTCGGGACCCTTCTTCAGTCCAAAACATCACAGTCTATTCCCACCACAGGTGCTGCCTGACCCAGAGTTGTATTTTGCTCAAGGTCCTCGCCAGACAGTGAAACGTTGAGGGTGAGTACTTTAGGGGGGAAAAAAAAGCCTTAAAAATAATTTGCTTCGTTCGAAGTCTCTGTACTGTAGTTCAAAGTCTCTCCACACGGTACCCTCATACTGTTAAACCCCAAACACATTACAATGATGGCAAAATTCAGTACAGGTATTCACCGAAACAATCAGTAATTGATGCACAATCAGTGCCAATGGCTCTCAGCGCCAGAGACCATGTTCAGTCCTGATCTCGGATGCTGTCTTGTGTGGAGTTTGCACATTCTCCCCGTTACCATATGGGTTTCCTTCCACATCATAAAGATGTGTGGATTTGTAGTTTTAATGGCCGCTGTAAATTGCCCCGTGTGTGTAGGGAGGAGATAAGTGGAATAACAGAGCTAATGTGGACAGTGATCGCTGGTCAGTGCGGACTCAACGGGATGTACGGTCTGTTTGCATGCTGCATCTCTAAACTAAAACTAATGAACATGGGGCACTTTAGACAGATGACAGCACCCTAAAAACAACGAAACAAAGGATAATTTGGAGCCCCAATTAAATTTTAATTAGCATTTAATTCAAATTCTTTAAATTTACTCATACTGTAGTTCTTTAATCATTTCATTACATGTATGCTTGTTCCTCTTTCCCCTACAGATGTCTTGCATGTGCGAGCGTTAAAATATATCCGTGAGTTGACATCAATTTTGATGGACAGGTATTTCCTACAATTAATACGGTTTCTTCTTTCAAAATCAAAGGAAGAATAACATTCGAGGGGAAGTGCAGACACTGACCTTTCCACCATTTGCACTGTTTTGATGGTGACTAAACCGAGCTTAGTTTACACATATTGGATCATTTTTGTTCACTTGGCTAAGAAAGTGAATCTAAGGAGGTGCTGAGGAATGCAGGACTTAAACATTATGCCTGCAGTGAAGTGTCATTTCCTTGGTACTGATTTTGAGGTATATTATGCAAATCAAAATTGAGACATACCATGTGCATTACATAATTTAAAATTTAAATTAGAGAGATAAGTTTAAATTGGGATACTATTCCCAAGATTCTGAAGTAGCAATTACCCGAGTCTGGAACGCACAGTTGAAGCTACTGGTGTTTCACAACAGTATGTTGAGGAAATGAGTTGAGCTACCTGGACCTCTTTGGCAGAGTCACTGCAGTAAAATTGGCTGCAAGTGGTATAAAATTTGAAGATACCATACATTAAATGCAGAAAGACATCCTACGGCATAATCAGACAAGAGAGATCACCAAGCAATCAGAGTGCTGGCTGAAGGCATGGTTGGAGAGGTGGAATTTAAGTCTTTAAAGGAGAAGTGATAAAATTGCATCTGTTTTTTAAGAAATAATTCCAGAATGTGGAGCGTAAGCAAATGAATACAGCACCATGGAGGTACTGCAGATACTGGAATCTTGAGGAAAGCACAAAGCACAAAGAATTCAGCAGGTCGGGCAGCATCAGTGGAGGGAATGGACAGGTGACATTTGGGTTGCACACTTCTTTAGACGATTGTAGTGGGGGAAGGGATAAAAGCCGGATAAGAGATGTGGGTGGGTCAAAGCCTGACAAATGATAGGTGGAGTGCATAGGAAGGAACTGCAGATGCTGGTTTAAACCGAAGATACACACAAAATGCAGGAGTAACTCAGCAGGACAAGCAGCATCTCCGGAGTGGAATGGGTGACATTTCAGGTTGAGACCCTTTAGACTGAGAGTCAGGGGAATGGGAAACAAGAGATATAGACAGTAATGTTGAAATATATGCAACAAATGAATGAAAGATATGCAAAAAAAGTAATGATGATAAAGAACACAGGCCATTGCTAGGCGAGAATGAGAAGTTGGTGCAACGTGGGTGGAGGAGGGATGGAGAGAGGGGGAATGCAGGGGTTACTTGAAGTTAGAGAAATCAATATTGATACCACTGGGTTGTAAGCTGCCCAAGCGAAATACGAGACGCTGTTCCTCCAATTTGCATTCAGCCTCACTCTGACTATGGAGGAGGCCTGGGACAGAAAGGCAGTGTGGGAATGGGAAGGGGAATTAAAGTGTTTGGCAACCGGGAGATCAGGTTGGTCCAGTGAAGGTGTTCAGCGAAACGATTGCCCAGTCTACATTTGGTCTCACCGATGTACAAGAATCCACATCTTGATAGGTGGATACAGGTGATGGGAGTATTGATTGGCAGACGGGTGGAGTGAGGAGAGACATGAAAAGGAGACAAAACGGTGTCAGATAAGGAAAGAAGAGGAATGAAATATACAGCCAGAGCATTACAGCATTTTGTGTGGTTGGGAGCATTTTACAAAAGGTCAGTGACAAACAAAGATGTGAGAGAGCGAGGCATGGTCTGACAAGTAGAGATTGCAGAGTAAGGCAGTGTCAACATGATAAGCCGATTTATACAAGGAAAATTTGTGGAAACATAGGGCGGTTAATGTACATCAACAAGGATGGGTTCAGGGCCAATAACACCCGGCACAGGTGAAAGTCTGTTTACAAAGGAATCAGAATATGAAAGATATTTCATGCAGTTTGTAATGTTTCAGAATGGTGGTAATGCCATGGAGATGGGGAGGATACAGACCATTAAACAGGACAGGGGTAAATAAGAATGAGATTGTGAAAAATATGGTTTTCCCCGTGGGAGAGATGAATGGTGATTTCAGCAAACCAGCAGTTGCACTGGTGTTCCACACAGACTCCAATCTAGATGAGTAAAGGAGGAGAGTTAGCTGCTGAACCTTCACCGGCAACTCCCCACCACCTTTGTTGCTCCTGGCAAATCTGAGACAAGGTCCTTATACTTGAAGGATGTTTTATCATGAACGATTGAAGCTGATATTTCAGGTGCATTTATACTTCCGATTCAGTTAAAGCTCAAAGTTCCTTAACACAAATAACCACTCAACAAACCGATCAGCTTCCAAAATTCCACTGATCTGCTTGGAAACTAATTTGAGATATAGGATTTAACGAATCAAGTGTTTGCTTGGTGCAGATTCAAATGAAGAAATGTCACTGGGATAAATTTGAAATGTCAAAGGATGAAAAGTGCAAATATTCAAGAACATTCACATGCAATCAATGCTAGACCCCCTCCTCGAGAACAGGGCTGGGCTTTTATATGCCTGAAAAACAGCGATAAAAATCTCAGAATCAGATTGAATGCTGTAATTTTCATTCCAAATGCAGAATCTAAGTCATGGATTTGTTTTCTCCAGTACTTTCAATGAACACCTCCTTTCATTACAACAAGTTTACAATAAGCTGAGAGATGCCAAATTTCTATCTGGTAAAGAATCTTCAACCTGAAACATTAATTATTCCTCTTTCCACATATGCTGCCCAAGTTACTGAGTGTTTAAAGCAATTTGATTTTATTTCAGATATCCAGCATCTGTGGTTTTTGATTTTCATTTGGTCTTTTGCCCTCTGGGCTTCCCAGCACACTTCACAGCTAATCAATGACTTTTGAAGTGCAGTCACTGACAATTTGTCAACATTGCATGGGACAGGAGACAAATGACAAAGTAATTTTATTTGTTGAGTGGGGCTGCTGAAAGAAGCAGCGTAACACAAGAAAATGTATGACCTTATTATAATGGAGTCTTCAGCAACAGAAAAAGGGATCTTGGTTTTAATGTATTCTGATAATCCATTAAAACTTTACACATTTCTGCTGGTTAGTCGAGATTACAGCATAAATAAATAGCAAAGATTTATGGAAGGATGCTGACAACTGAATGAGTTTTTAAAAAAAACCATCAGTTGGTACCACACCTGTATCTGCTACTTCCAAGGAAATTCAGATGTTCCACGATAAAGTGTAAATGAATGCTGCAGCTCTGTACAGGATTTGAAGAAGCTTCCTCCTCTCTTCAACATGGGGTTTGGCGAGAGCCTTTCTTCCTGCTCTCACACTGCAATTTCTACTGTTCTGCTACGACCATGTTCTGACCAAGACTCGCTAACCTAGCCACGTGTCCTTCCTTAGTACCTTGTCCTGATCTCAACACAGTTATTACTATACATTTCCCTCCACAGATGCTGCCTGAGCAGCTGAGTTCCTCCAGAACTTTGTTTTCTGCTCCAGAGGATTGTGCACTATTCGAGCAATGTACTGATACAGGAAGGACAGGGTCAAGGAAGTTTATCTTTTATTGGTTCTTTTGCAGCATGAGCCTAAGGGACTTTTCCAGCTCAGTTAGTGATGGCACTACCAAGCCAATGGGAATATTGAAGTCTCTTATCCAGAGTACATACTGTGCCCAATACTACATCTAAGTGATGTTAAACATGAAAGAGACTAATTCATCAGGTAAAGGAGGAGAGGAAGAGGCAATCAGGAGGCCTTTTCTTGCTGATAATCTTGATGTAATCTAATAGGATGACATTTTGTGGGGTGCCTGTAGTCAATGTTGAGGATTCTCAGTGCTCCTAGTATATTGCTGTGTTACCATCTCTGGAGCTTCCAGTTGCTGGGGCAAGATGTAACCAGGGAGCATGGTGAAGGAATCTGGCAAGTTCACTTAGAATTATTTTTGAGCTACAAATCCTCGACATCATCCCACAGGTTACATCCTGATCTATGCTTCCTGTCTCTCCATCAATATAATGATGCTTTTACACTTATACTGGACTCTATTCCTCTGCTTATTTCTGTTGTATCAGTTATTTTTGTTTTATTGCTTTCTCGATCTATCTGCACCAAACTCCTACCAACTGGTCTGCATTCTGACTGACAATTTTTTTTCTCATTGAATGTTTTGAGCAAGGCATTAAAAAAACCTTTACCGTGGTCTAATTTAACAATATTGTATCTACACATGAAAACATGCACTAATGGACGACTGCAACAGTGGAAACTCATTTGATGCATATCTGAGCCTCCTGGTAAGGATGTCTGAGTAGTAAGCTTTTCACGGCAATAAAACGGAGATAATTTTATGCCAGATGTTTCCATTCAGCAAAGTGACAATGTTACAACAGATGATGTGCTCTGGTGGTAATGAGGTCATAACCCATGATGATTCATGGAAATCACATTTATGAGCAGCATAACAGCCAAGTGCCTGTGCTAACAGCCACAACCCAACAATACCCCTATTGTAAATGAACACACTACCTTTAAACAGTTACAGTGCCCTCCATAATGTTTGGGTCAAAGTCCCAGCATTTATTTATTTGCCTCTGTACTCCACAATTTGGGATTTGTAATAGAGAAAAAATAATAATCACATGTGGTTAAAGTGCACATTGTCAGATTTTATTAAAGAGTATTTTTATACATTTTGGTTTCACCATGTAGAAATTACCATAATACATTTCAGGGCACCATAATGTTTGGGACACATGGCTTCACAGGTGTTTATAATTGCTCAGGTGTGTTTAACTGCCTCCTTAATGCAGGTATAAGACAGCTCTCAGCACCTATTCTTTCCTCCAGTCTTTCCATCACCGTTGGAAACTTTTATTACTGTTTATCAACATGAGGGTCAAAGGTGGGCCAATGAATGTCAAAGAAGCCATTATGAGACTGAGAAACAAGAATAAAACTGATAGAGACACATCAGCCAAACCTTAGGCTTACTGTTGGGAACATCATTAAGAAGAAAGACAGCACTGGTGAGCTTGCTAATCACAAAGGGACAGGCAGGCCAAGGAAGACCTCCACAGCTGATGACAGAAAAATTCTCTCTATAATAAAGAAAGATTCCCAAACACCTGTCCGACAGATCAGAAACACTCTTCAGGAGTCAGGTGTGGATTTGACAAAGACCACTGTCCGCAGAAGACTTCATGAACAGAAATACAGAGGCTACACTGCAAGATGCAAACCACTGGTTAGCCGCAAAAATAGAATGGGCAGGCTACAATTTGCCATGAAGTACTTAAAAGGGCAACCACAGTTCTGGAAAAAGGTCTTGTGGGCAAATGAGACGAAGATTAACTTATATCAGAGTGATGGCAAGAGCAAAGTATGAAGGAGAGCAGGAACTGCCCAAGATCCAAAGCATACCACCTCATCTGTGAAACACGGTGGTGGGGGTGTTATGCCCTGGGCATGTATGGCTGCTGAAGGTACTGGCTCACCTATCTTCATTGATGATACGACTGCTGATGGTAGCAGCATAATGAATTCTGAAGTGTGTAGACACATCCTATCTGCTCAAGTTCAAACAAATGCCCCAAAACTCATTGGCCGGCGATTCATTCTACAGCAAGACAATGATCCCAAACATACTGCTAAAGCAACAAATGAGTTTTTCAAAGCTAAAAAATGGTAAATTCTTGAGTGGCCAAGTCAATCACTTGATCTGAAGCCAATTGAGCATGCCTTTTATATGCTGAAGAGAAAACTGAAGGGGACAAGCATAAGCTAAAGATGGCTGCAATACAGGCCTGGCAGAGCATCACCAGAGAAGACACCCAGCAACTGGTGATGTCCATGAATTGCAGACTTCAAGCAGTCATTGCATGAAAAGGATATGCAACAAAACACTAAACATGACAATTTCATTTACATGACATTGCTGTGTCCCAAACATTATGGTGCCCTGAAGTGGGGGGACTATGTGTCAACACTGCTGTAATTTCTACATGGTGAAGCCACAATGTATAAAAACACCTTTATTAAAATCTGACAATCTGACAATGTGCACTTTAACCAAATGTGATTTTTTTTCTATTACAAATCTCAAACTGTGGAGTACAGAGGCAAATAAATAAATGGTGGGTCTTTGTCCCAAACATTATGGAGGGCACTGTAGATGAAACGGGAGAGTAGAGCAACAATGAAATACAGTACTAATCACCCTGATTCCACCGTGTACTGCCCCTGTTCACCACTGATAGGTTGCTAACCTACATCACATCGGGACAAGCTAATCACTTTCACGTGAAATGACACAGGTACCACAAATTTCCAACCATGCAAGCCAGTAGATGACACTCCAAAGATTAATTTTTTTTAAAAAAAACCACTACATTAAGATAAGGCAAAATGATACCTGGGTTACTTCTCTCCCCTAAGTGGAGGAGGGTAAATGATGCTTTTCCTGCCAATTGTTCTTGGGAAGCCTGATACAGCATGTGCTGCGATATAATTATTGCATGAAATATGGTATGCAATCATTTTATTCTTTGTTAGAGAACCAACTTTTGATCTGTATTTAAATTCATCGTCCAAATTTTTCCCAAAAAATTGGTAAATGCTGTTTTGAACAGCTTGTGCACAAAGCTTATCACAATCACAATAAAACTTTATTAGCCAAGTATGTTTTGCAACATACGAGGAACTTCATTTGCCATACAGTTATATCAATAAAAAGCAACAGGACATACAAAATACATTTTAACATGAACATCCACCACAGTGACTCCTCCATATTCCTCACCGTGATAGAAGGTGAAAAAAAAGTTCAATCTCTCCCTTCATTGTCCTCCAGCGGTCGGGGGCTCTAACCTTCCGTTGACGGGATGATCTTGACTCCCGTAGCCGGCGGCAAGCCTTCCTCGTCGGGGCGATCAAGCTCCTTCATCGGGGGGGATCTCAGCTCCCCCGCACCGGCGATCTACCCCGGGTCGGGACCAGTTGAACCAATTGCAGCTTTTGGAGCTCCCGACCGGTCTCAACCCGAGACTGCGAGCTCCTGATGTTAAAGTCCGCAGGCTGCATTGGAGCGTCGATCCCAGGCAAGGGATCGCAGGCTCAGATGATAAGTCCACGCCCCCGCGGGGACTCAAGGTCAGTCCCAGGCAAGACCTCCAGCTCCGTGATGTTAGGCCGCAGAGCGACCAGAGATACGATCCGGAAAACAATCGCATCTCCGGCAAGGTAAGAGATTGAAAAAAGGTTCTTAAGGTTCTTAAGATTCTTAAGATGCAAATCATACAGTGCAGGTGTTTAGAAATGAGCAACAAAATGCAGCACCGAATGAAATATCAGAACCATATTCTGTGCAGAATCACTACTGGTTTTCCTTTATAGACCTAATGGTGTCAGTCAGCATACCAATTAAAAATTAAGCTTCATTTATCAGCATTTTTTTTCAATCAATATATAATCCTTCTGTTTTGACTTTGTGACCAATCAATTTCTAATTTAATAAATGAACAGGCAAAAAGCATAAAATCAAAATTGGGAAACTTTGAAAATATAGTTTTTAAACCTTTCAGAGGTGCCAGCATGCCACTCTGGTACATACTGTCACAATAAAAGCATTGGTAATCACTGATTTCCAGAAGTGTGCATGTACTTTTTTGCAGCTAAAGGCTGGTGGCAGATTACTACTACAAGCACAGGGAACAAAACTACACAGAAGTATTAAATTACGCAGAACAGATTTCCCCACGATAGTAAAGAATCAGAATTAGTTGTTACATTTAAAAAATCTGTAATGATATATATATTTTCACAAAATGGAGCTAATTTCATAAGTAAAATTGATAGTCTGGTATCCTCAGGAGTTTGGTGGTGTCGAACTTGCAGATTTTTAGATTATTAGATATTACTCCTATTACAGTTCCAACACAACTTTACTTTACTTTACTTTTCTTTTCAACATTACGTCGTAATATAATAAATTTTCCAGTGAAGCCGATGCGCTTAATGGGAGCAGAAAGTGGAACCCTGCGAGTCCTGCTAGCAAGTTTTGGCCATTATGCTTCAGATTGTCAAATTAACCCGAAACATAGAAGCTCCCGGACCTCTGGTTCCACAATCACACACTTCAAATCTTGACAAGTTGCTGAATGTACTTAAAAATATATATATTGTTAAATTAAGACAGCTTCATCCACACACAGTTAACAATTTTCTCCTGCTTCAATCTCACTAAGGACCTTCAAATTCAAACAGAAGACCTAGAAACACATTCTCAATTCATTTGTTAATGGCGCACAATTTCTCTTCTGGTATCGATGAGGCAATATTACTTTTTATTATTTTTTCAGGGAAAAAAGACACAAAACTGCTGGAGTAACTCAGTGGGCCAGGCATTTCTGAAGAACGTGCAGAGGTGATGTTTTGGGTCGGAATCCTTCTTCAGATTGATTATGAGGGAGAGGGTGGGGGCAACAAAGCTGGAACAGAGGAGGGACAGGACAAAGCCTCGCAAGTGGACACTGGTGAGTGGGTGTTTTGACAAGGAGAAGGTTGGATAAAGACCAGAGATGAAAAGACAAAAGGTGAGAGATAGAAGTGTTGCGAATTGTGAAGCCAGAAGAATAAAGGTGGAAGGGGAGAAATGGGTGCAAATCCAGGGAAGTACATGGGGGAAAAGAAGAGGGGTTTGAAGTTAGTTACCTAAAATTAGAAAATTTAATGTTCATATTGTTAGGTTGTAAGCTACTCATGCAGAATGAGGTGATGTTCCTCCAGTTTTGCAAGTGGGCTCACTCTGGCAGTGGAGGAGGCCCAGTTTCAGGAACCATTTTCATGCATTTTAACTGTGCCTGGCAACACAACAGCTAAATGCAATGCTGAAAAGTCGGGAAAGAGCTAGAATTTCAGAGATTTGACTGTTTTACAAGGCAGTAGCCGAAGGAATAATTTACAGAATAAAGAGGAAAGGTCTGGGAATGGGACTAACATTCATAGCTATATCAAAAGGAATCAATCAACAGTACAGACAAAATGTGTAGGAAGGAATTGCAGATGCTGGTTTACACCGAAGATAGTCACAAAAAGCTGGAGTAACTCAGAGGGTCAGGCAACATCTCTGAAGAAAAGGAATAGGTGACATTTCGGGTCGAGACCCTTCTTCAGATTGAGAGTCAGAGGAGAGAGAAACTAGAGATATGTACAGTGCATACTGCAGTTCACTTTGCTTACCCTCTCCTGGGCAAATGTTGGGCAGTTTCACAGCTGTGCACAGTAAAAATGAATGAAATAGTAAACAGGAATTACATTAGTACATAAAAGTTCAATGATAGGGATATGAAAAATTGTTCTAAAATAGGAAGAGTTTTATTTTTGCTCTTTCCCAAGTAGGTTACATACAATCGAATGACAACTATTAAAACAGTGGTCAGGAATCGAACCAAACGTCCAGCCCCAATCAATAAAGCTCAGTTTCAGTAAACACGTTTTGACCATCCTGAGAATGTATGAAATAATTAGTAAAACTGGAAATGGAAGCAGATCCATTTCAAATTTTGCACAACATTACACAGAATAAGACATTATATTTAAAATCTATGCAGGCTAACCGAAGACTGAATAATGACACATTCAAATTAGTTCCAAAAAGCTCAAAGCTCACAATTTCAGAGAACAAAGCATATGGGTACAACTGTAATACTTTTCTATTGGTCATTTCAGTGAAGATTACTCCTGCCACACAAAAATTGTTAAATGATTTGATGGAAGATTCTCGAGCCCTTGATGTGGGCTCATTTCAAATGTTCCTTTCCCCCCCCCCCAGTCTTCACATTCCATTTATCCTGCCCATGTTCACAACAGGACTCTTCAGCAAGGTGGCTAGCATTTGGCCTTGGGGCACTGCAAGACCATCTTAAATCAGGAACAGACAATATCAGCAGCCAGAAGATGGCACAAGTCACCAGCAGGCGTGGACCCCAGCAGCAATCACATAAAAACCTCCACATGAATAGCTCGGGAATCCTTTCCCTTGCCTTTTGAAGAGCATGCCGTGCTGTTTTGACCCTGAAGGACTTCTATCCTTCACACTGGCCATAAATAGCATTAAAGAGGTGGGGGAAGGGAGCATATAAACATAAAAGGCTATGGAAGAAGAAGAAAAAAATCTGAGAGCAAGAGACTTGGCCACAGTCATAGTACATGACCCTACAAAAAGGAGGTCAGAACCAAATACAGGTTCCACCTGCTACAGGCAACAAAAGACTCTTCATGCTTTTTTGTTTCAAAACAAAACTCTAATATTCAACCTTATTGATTCAGAACAAAACACTAAACGCCACGTGTAACAATATTTACAGTTGGGAGGATGGTGTAATGCAAAACTATGGTTTCATTTAAATTAGATTCTTAAGAGTTTCCCATACTGGATAAATAAATAATGTTCTCAGGCACAGGGAACAATAAGACACGTCACAAGTCAATGCACTGCCCCCATACAAATGATTAGGTGGACAAATTAACTACCCAAAAGTACAAAATCTATCCAAATCTATTCAGATTCATATTATAACTATGCAAAATCATTTCAGATAGAAAACCCTGACGGTCTGATCTATTGGTACGAAATTTCTAGAGCAGAGAACATCAGGAATTTTCACAATTTCTCTATTGCTCCAAGCGACACGGATCTGAGCAGAGCAGTCTCACAATGAAAGCTGTACTGTTGAACTACATATTTCCAATAATAAAGTATTAGAGACTTATGCAAACTGGTTCAACAACCTTTGATTGTTGCAACTACTTGGGATTTCATTAGAAAATAACACAGATATAACACAGCCAAAATTATATGCGTCTTAGATATGGCAAATCGGGATCAAACTTTCCACTGAAGGCTGTGTTGGTAATGGGCATGTGCTAGTAAAGAGAATTAAGGGAGAGATTGAGAATTTGTTTAGAGTTTCAGAACACATGCCCTCACAGGGTGAAACAGAGTAAGGAATTTATTAAAAAGAAAAATAAGACAGGAAATAAAACAAGAAAAATGTACTAATTGTATAGCTCTTAACAGCTGACACAGTTCTTATGGACCCTATAGATACACTTAATGGTGTTCAATTTATTTACACAAACAGAATGATCATAACCACAACAAAGTGGCACAGTGGCACAGCGGTAGAGTTGCTGCCTTACAGTGCTTGCAGCACCAGAGACCCGGGGTCGAACCCGACTACAGGTGCTGTCTGTACGGAGTTTGTACGTTTTCCCCGTGGATTTCCCAGAGATCGGTTTCCTCCCACACTCCAAAGACGTACTGGTTTGTAGGTAAATTGGCTTGGTATAAGTGTAAATTGTCCCTTGTGTGTGTCGGATAGTGTTACTGCAAGGAGGTCGCTGGTTGGTGCGGACTGTAAGAGCTATATTTCTAAACTAAACACTAAACCATTATACACTGAAATGGCCAGAACAAGCATCAGGCGGCAATTGCTACAAGTCACTCCAATACACCCCACTTCACCAATGAAGCCCATCTAATCAGTCAAAAGGCACTAAGTTTGTGGAGACATATCATCTCTCTGGATAGAAAAGCTCTTCTGGACAAAAATATTTCTCAGTCTATCTCATGGCACTGATGTTGGTGCCAACATCTGTTTTCTGGCCAAAAGATAAATAACATGGTGCTGCTTAAAGACCTACACGCAGCTCCGCGGCAGGAATAGGTCCTCATCCAAAGGGCCGTTGAAATTAGATGAGCAAAATAAACAAGGCAAATGCCACAGTGGAGGGATTCACATCCCTCCCATTCACTTGACTTGCTTCGAGTTGCAGTTCTGCTACTGAAGCCTTGGGGATTAATACTGGATTTCCATCTGCAGGTTTCTGCTCTCATTTTTATTTTTATTTGACTGGTGTACTGCAGGTCATTCCGATAGAATGGAATCCTTATTCCTGCTATCCTTCAAACAGCAGAACTCAGTGAACAAATTACTCGAACCATAGAGAGACTCAAAATGCTGGAGAAACTCAGCAGGTCAGGCAGCATGTATGGAGAAAAGGAACTGGTGACAGTTCGTGTCGAAACCCTTCAGACTGAGGATCACATAAGCATTCATAAAAGAGCACCGCAGACATCTTGTTTGCTCAACTGGGAAAGTTAAGGAGAAGCTCAACCAAAGCAAGATTACAAAGGCTTGAGGCAGGAAGGGGAAGCACAGATGGGGCATTAAGCTTTAGTAAAGGGTGAAGGAAGAAAAGGCAAAACATAGGGAGGAAGGGAATACACTACTCCATAATAGCTGCTTTGTGTGAATACTCTTTGAGAAGTCAACTCAAAAAATATATAGAATATCAGTCCAAGAAAAGTGCATACCAAGTATTTTGTAGTAATCTTCCCAGGCTTTGGAATAATCCATATGACCAGTTTGGCCACCATTCTGGTCTGTGGGCAGGTTTAAAAAAATTACATTTCACAAACTGATAAAATACATTTTTCAGAAAAAGTTTAGGGATCTTTTGAGGAGGAAAAGGAGGACCAGCTTCCATGATTGCTTCAAACCCAGGCTTTTTACAGTAAACTGATGTTGTTTCAACTCAGTACAGTGAGCAATGGTGACTAACATTTGGTCAAGATTCAATATTAAACCAGTTTGCTCAAAGCAAACTCAGATTATAATACAAAATGGATTATGTTTATTTCTTATGGTCTTTGATTGCTGAGGATGGAAGGAGCACAGGAGCACTGGGCTATAATCTCCCACTTTACCTTCCTAGATGACTCCATTTTAACCACATGATGATGTGGGCCTGAATACCTCATTTTAATGATTTCCACACACAGAGATAATTCTTAATTTAATACCTGGTCTTGTTGATTTCAGTCTTATCAAACAAGTTGCCAGTAAAGGCAATTTTCATGAGTGAAAAATAATTTTACATATTAGGGCGGCACAGCTGGTAGAACTGCTGCCTCACAGTGCCAGACCCAGGTTCAGACCTGACCTTGCATGCTGTCTGTGTGGAGTTTACACGTTTTCCGTGGCCACCTGGGTTTCCCCCCACATCCCAAGATGTCTGGGTGTGTAGGTTAATTGGCCTCTAAAAAAATTGCCCCTAATGTACAGGAAGTGGATGACAAAGTCGGATAACGGCACGAGTATGATTGGATGATCGATGGTCGGTGTGGACTCAGTGGCTCCAAAGGGCCTGTTTCCATGTTGAATTTTTAAACTACAGGCTTATTGGTGGCTGTACTATTTTTTGAGGGGGGAGTGAATAAGAGGATATTTTTCAAAGCAATTATTTTATATTCAGCAAGATAACAGATGACTGCATCAGCAACGTTAGCTTGTAATCCAAACACACATAGATCGATCTACTTGAAGGACCCATTACTGGCCAAATTTAGCAAGGTTATGTGTTGCTCCCAATGAGCCATTTGTCGATACAAAATGCTGAAGTACAGCAAACATTGCCACAAAACAGTTATTGAAAAATCAAAATGGGAAAAAGAGTTGAATTTGGAGGGGTTGAAGAGGGAAGATGGTCCAGACATTGCAATTTGAAGTGAAAATAGCTGAGAAATATTACCAGAAATCTCGTGTTAATTTCTAGAATTTGAACCCAATTGGAAGCGAGATCATTTTGATGGAATGGAGAATATTCAAAATGATTCACACAACTGGAAGATGGCTGATAAGGAAAGTAATGAAGCAGTCCAGATGAGATAATGGGCCACAAGAGAGAAGAGGCATTGTTATTGATATTGTAGAAGTGATAAGGCACTGAGCTGAAACTCACCTTCATGCAAACATTGTGTGGAGGTGAAGTTACAAACTCATTTTCCCTTTTAGAACTTAATTTGGTACACTGCACATCCAAATAATGATAACCGCAAGTAAAACATTCAGAAAGCAGCTCATCAGCAAACACTTGTACGCTTTCCTTCCACATCTAAGAAATATCACACACCGTTTCCTATTTCATTACATCCGGCCCGATCTTATCTTCTCCCCCAAATCCACAAACAAAACAGGCCTGGCAGACCCATTGTTTCTGCTGTTCCTGTCCTACTGAATTAATTTCCACATACCTCGACTCCATCCTATCCCCCCTGGTCCAATCCCTCCCTACCCATGTCTAAGACACCTCAAATGCTCTTCGTCTCTTCAATGACTTCTGTTTTCCAGGCCCCTACTCCCTCATCTTTACCATGGATGTCACCAGGAAGGTCTTAAAGCCCCGTTTCTTCCTCGACCGCAGAACCAGCCAATTTCAGTCTACTAACACTCTCCTCCGCCTAGCAGAGTTGGTCCTTACCCTTAACAACTTCTCCTTCGACTCCTCCCACTTCCTCCAAATCCAAGGCATAGCTATGGGCACTCGCATGGGCCCTAGCTACTATGCCTGCCTCTTTATAGGGTATGTCAAACAATCACTGCTCCAGGCAAACACTGGCCCCATCCCTGAAAACTACCTCAGCTACATTGATAACTGCATCGGTGCTACCTCCTGCATCCATGCAGAACTCACTGACTTCACAAACTTCACAATTCATTTCCATCCTGCACTCAAATTCACAAGGACCATCTCCGATATCTCCCTACCTTTTCTAGATCTCACCATCTCCACCACAGGAGACAGACTATTAACAGACATCTACTACAAACCCACCAACTCCCGCAGCTATCTAGACCACACGTCTTCCCACCCTGCTTCCTATAAAGACTCTGTCCGCTACTCCCAATTCCTCCGTCTATGCAGAATCTGTACCAAGGATGAGGTTTTCCATACCAGGTCATCAGAGATGTCCTCATTCTTTAGGGAACGGGGGTTCCCCTCTTCCATTATAGATGAGGCTCTCACTAGGGTCCCTCTTGCACTTGCTCCCCCTTCCCCCATTCCTTACAAGGACAGAGTCCCCGTTGTCCTCACCTTCCACCCCATCGGCCGTCGCATACAGCATATAATCTTCCAACATTTTCACCACCTCCAACAGGATCCCAATACTGGCAACATCCCATCTCCACCCCTTTCTGCTTTCCGCAGAGACCGTTCCCTCCACAACGCCCTGGTCAACTCGTCCCTTCCCACTCAAAGCACCCACTACCCAGGTACTTTCCCCTGCAACCGCAGGAGATGCAACACCTGTCCCTTTACTTCCCCCGCGACTCCTTCCAAGGACCCCGACAATCTTTTCAGATGAGGCAGAGGTTCACTTGCACCTCCTCCAACCTCATCTACTGTATCTGCTGTTCCAGGTGTCAACGCCTGTATGTCGTTTTGCTGACCCGCTCAGTCCGCCTTAACCTACCTGATCTCCCAGTTGCTCAGCACTTTAACTTCCCCTCCCATTCCCAATCTGACCTTTTTGTCCTGGGCCTCCTCCATTGTCAGAGTGAGGCCCAGCGCAAATTGGAGGAACAGCACCCCATATTTCGCTTTGGTAGTTTACACCCCAGCGGTATGAACATTGACTTCTCTAACTTCAAGTAGCCCTTCCTTTCACTCTCTCTCCATCCCCTCCCCAGTTTTCCCACCTGTCTTACTGTCTTTGACTACATTCTATCACTGTCCCGCCCACTCCTCTAACATCAGGCTGAAGAAGGGTCTTGACCCGAAACGTCATCCATTCCTTCTCTCCAGAGATGCTGCCTGTCCCGCTGAGTTATTTTGTGTCTATGCCAGAATTATTCATTGACTTTGGGATGTTTTTTCAGGTGTTACAAAAATGCTGACATTTTTTTCAAATCTAATCCAACAATAAAATTTTCATAATTTCAATGAGCTTTAGTCTGGCTTTTGAAAAGCAGCTACTCATTCAATAAAGGACATTAAGTGTGGAAGTTGTACAGGTTAGTTATTATCAGAGACAAAAACAAAAGATAAGGAAATCCTGCAATTGGCGCAACAATGCACCATTATAACAGGTATAACAGGTATAACAGAGCTTTATTTGTCGTTCGGTACCGAAGTACCGAACTAAACTACATAGCAGTCATAGAAAAAAAAAGAACACAAGACACATAACCCCAACACAAACGTCCATCACAGTGACTCCAAACACCCCCTCACTGTGATGGAGGCAACAAAACTTCCACTCTCTTCCCCACGCCCACACAGCTCGTCCCCGACCGACCCGCACAGTCCCCGCACCGGGCGCTGAAACGTCTCGCGGCCGAACCGGGCGATGAAAGGCCCGCGACCAAGCCTTGCGCAGCTAAGTCCCGTGGTTGAGCCGCACCGGGCGATGTCAAGTCCGCAGCCGAGCCGCACCAGCGATGAAAAGCCCCGCAGCCGAGCTGCACCGGGCGATGTTAAGCCCCGCAGCCTAGCTGCACCGGGCACTGTTAAGTCCAGCGGCCAAGCCGCACCAGCGGTGAAAAGTCCCGCAGCCGAGCTGCACCGGGCACTGTTAAGTCCAGCGGCCAAGCCGCACCAGGATGTAAAGTCCAGCGGCCAAGCCGCACCGGGATGTAAAGTCCAGCGGCCAAGCCGCACCGGGCGATGTTAGGCCCCGCAGCCGAGCCGCACCCCGCGCCGTGAGGAAGAGAAAAGTTCCCCCACCCACCCACACCACCACCCCCTCCCACACATACACAACCAAAAAAAATATATAAAAACCATCCCAACACCGACACACAACAAAAAAAGGGAAAAAAAAGACGGACAGACTGCTAGTCAGCCGCTGCCGTTAGGCCGAGAAAAATCTTAAGACTAAATGCTTTAAAAATATGCACATTATTATAGCTAACTAGTGCTCATGTTTGTTAAGACAAAGAATACCAATAAGCACAATAATCCTTGCAGAGAAATATCTACTTCAATCAGTTATGGGAAAATTTATTTTAAAAGCAACATTTAAACCTTCAGGCATAGTAAAGTTAATTTAACTTGGTAGTTGAACTTTGTAGTCAGAGCTGCAATGGGACTTTCTGGATGTCACAGCATCCCGCTTTGTAAAATGATGAGAGCCTCTTTCATTGATGTAAATGGCAGTTCAGAGTTACTGTCATTTGTAAATTTGCTGACGAGAACTGGCTGTTTGTGTGTAGCTCACACAATATTAATCAATCCCAATACAGCCTGATGGAGCAACATAAAACAGAAATTGATCCAATGAAGCCCAACATGGGTTCAAGGACCAGCAATTCACCTTCTGAACAGCCATGAAATTCGACAAGTTTGAACAACCAGCCTTTCTGGACAGTATCAAATCTGGCCAGTTCTGAGGAGAGGTCATCAGCTAACATTAACTCCGTTTTCCTCCATGCACAAATGTGCCAGGCCTGCCAGCTTCTTCCAGCAAATACAACACAGAACATAGAAAGGTCCAGCACAGGAACAAGCAATTGATCTCAATGTTCGTGCCAGACATGATGCTAAGATAACCCACTCTTCTGCATGCACATTCTTTTATACTTCAGATTCCCAGAGATTACAGTGTTTTGCATTTCATGATTTCAGCAGTTTTCTCTTCTCCTGTCCTCACTCATCGTCCTTTATGTACATTTTCATCAGATCGATCCGCTGTGGTCAATAAGGCTTTGCTACCCTTTCTCATCCACCATCAACATCATTCATATCGTTCAGTCTCTCCTGGTTTTGGTCTGATCACTGATATTCCCTTTGTTCTCCCCACTACTCTCCCTCCGCTGTAGCTTAATAAAAAGATCTTTGATTTCCAACTTTTCTTGGATCTGATGAAAAAAGTAATTGAACTGAAACATCAACTCTGACTCGCTCTGAAGAAGGGCCTCCACTTGTAACATCCACAGAATCTGCCTGACTTACAGAGTTCTGGCAGTTTCTTGTGTCTCTCTACAAATATTGCTTGATATGCTAGTTATTTCAACCATTTACTGCTGTTATGTTGATTAAAAAAAATATTCTTCCTCCAATTAACAAGCAACTATCTAGAATGATTAAGTATGTATAGAACGCGATAAAGGGGAACACACCGTACCGAAGTCGAGAGGAATCTACACAGGGCTATATACTGTACAGAAGTATTGTAGATCAATTATTTCTAACATAACTCAACAGGAATACTTCCAAAAATCTGATTTAAGTATGTATAGAACGCGATAAAGGGGTAGAAAACGTTTTCCCCTCGCAGTGCGTTGATATGTCGCCGACATTTTGCCAGCCCAGAGAAGGGTTCAAATCTGCCATACTTCTCAAATGTCTTGAATTAGCTACAGATTTGTGAAGTATATAAATGCACTGTCTAATACTTACTGATTGAATCTGGACATTGTACAAGGTCCTTTCGCAATGGGGGACATTTGATGGTGGACCATTCCATTTACTCTGATGCAACAACATCATTGACTTCCAATCATGGTCTTCCAACCATGACACTAAAGTAACAAATTCCCAGGCCAGGAGTTAGTTCTTGAACACTATCCACCTAAGAGGTTTTCTGCTGTTGACTTGCAGAGTTAAAAACAAAAGCACTAGGAAAACACATCTGTTCAGAAACATTTGCAAAGCAATTAGTACATCGCATGGAGAACCCTCCGGGTATATGGAATTCATATGACAGGACTAAAATAACGACATCCAAGGGGCTGGGGAAGAGAGAGAGAGAGAGAGAGAGGCATGTAGGTTTTGGTTTTGTACCACATTTGTTTGAGGCTACCTTTTTCTCACAGCACCCTTCGCCAAAGGACAGAGGAATTTACAATCAAATGCTGGGTATTGATTAGAATCAAAATGAGAGAACAATCGTAGAAAGCACATTCTGTGCCCCACCCAGTTACTGAGGATAAAGGAGAGCGTTAATGTTGATTCTGGAATTGCAGAGGTAGCAAGAGAAGGGCTGGGTCGCAGAGAGTGGAATGTATTTGCCCGTACTGTTGCAATAGTTCCCTTCGCAAATACACACCTGAATTTTGTTGCGAGTTCTGCCCCATTGTTGCTTGTTGTTGCTGGCTAGGCTGCTGGTAAAACTGGGAGATGTAGGCTGACCAGGCTGCTGTACCCAAATGCTGTGCAGTTTTACCTAGACACACACACAGTGTCACAGTAACTATCACTGACTAATTTTGATAGCTTTACCTTGTGGGGTAGGAATAGATCATTATGCAGTGACGTTACTGCTCGTGTTGTCAATGTCCAATTTTTAAAAGTCTAATTTTGAACCATTTGAACATTAACCCACCCATCCCAACCAAAACACACGTGTATCCAAAGGAATCAGAATCCAATTACCTCCCCAGTTAATGCCTTCTTGGTTGTTTCCAGTGATATTGGATTTGATCCTCTTCCTATTGAATTCTTCTTCACAGGAAAGATCGTCAGCAAGGCCAATATTAATCATCTCAATACAGCCACCCAGTCACAAGATGCTTTAGTAAAAGCATACAAAAGTGATAACAGGATAAAATGATTAGTGAACCAAGTGACTGGGCTTTCAAATAGCTTTGTCAAAAGTGAATGCATAATTTTGGGAGGAGAGGAAGAAGAGTTAATGCCTCATTCAAGGCTACCCACATCTTCTGTAGTATACGTACGAGGCCATGTGGTGCGAGTTACTGAATTGAGTCCAACCCAAGATAACATATAACACAACTTCTACTGAAGAAGCACCTTCAATTAGGTTATTTTAGGTGATCAGGAGCAGTTGACTGCTTCTGTAATGGAATCAACTTGGGGGCTGAAAACCTCAAGCTTAGCATGCAAACCGAGAACAGCTTGCGATGCTTCATACACATCTCCAGTATTGTGGCTAACAAGGAAAAAGACAAACCCAGTGAGGTCAGGAGAAACAGTTTTCACAATCCTTTGTTGAAGAATCCATATCAAAATATATTTTAATCGTGGTAGATGATTCAACATATTCAAATTTTGGCTCAGACATTTCATCACCCTTTCAGCTACAATTTTAGCCTTTTGTAATTCACCATAGAACTCATGCATCAACATATTGGAGTAGTGGTTAAAAGTTAGAGAAACAATTTGGATCAAATGATTCAGTAAGGTTCAAAACAAAAAAATAGAAAATCCTGGAGACCAAGTTATCTTTCTTCAAATGTTAGATTTCTTGATTTGCTCTCTCTGAAGCTGGCACATTCTTAATGGGGAAATGGCCGCTTTCTGTACCATAATGGTCCTACAACTGTGATTAAAACAAACCTTCAGCCAACTGCTCATTGTTGCAAGGATTGGTATGCAATTCTTTATCCTGTTGTCATAAAGGCCCACTATGTTTGCAAAAGGATAAATTCAACCAAATAAATTTAAAATGTGCATTCATTCCCACAGTCTTAGATAATTTCTACATTAGTCCAGGTATCTTTTGATTACTCTGAGTTATTGAAGACCGGTTGCCAAATTGTGCAAAGTTGCACTGCTGGTTGAATGGAAGAGGTCAGATGATTTCCTATCGTCCTCCTCTCCTGCCAGTCACTCAATGCTTTGAAATAGGTCAAATTATAATTTTGGACAAGTCTTGGGGGAAACCAAAACTGAAATTGCTTTGAATATTATTTTGTCTCTCCAAGAAAGGAAAATAGGCCAGGAGATGCAAAACGTGTTACTTTGTTTTAACTATCCTACCGTTGACAGTGTTCGGTTGATCAGTTTGTTTTAAACAGTCTGAGATTTGCTACATTAAAGTTGAGGTTGTTGGCAGACATATGAAGTTTAAAAAAAAAAAAAGGATGAATTAGAATAAGCTAGTAAAAATAAGATTCATAATCAACCCAATTAGAGTTCATTCAGCTAAGATAGATGACAATAGGTTTTGTGGGCACAAGAACTAGAGTATATCAAAAAGGATGGACAGAAAATACTGATTAGCCTGTTGGATTTCCCTAGCTGCCTATGTAGCATATCCTATTGAATATTCTGAGGGTGATGAAAAGCCTCCATTGTATCAGGTCTCTGAAGAAGAGAAAATGGAAACCAAGAAGTACTCAACCAATAGCACAATGTACAAAAGAAACAAAACAAAGAGAAGTCTTAGTTTGGTAAAAGCAAACGAGATACTCACTTGGATCCTGCTGCCCTTGCTGCTGCCAGGGTTGGTATGTACTCCCCCATCCCTGTGTCATAAAGGCTTGTGGAGGACCACTACGTTCGGAAGAAGAATAAATTCAACCAAACAAATTTAAAATGTGAAATCATTCGACAGTATTATACAAGTTGCACATTAGTCCTGGTGTCTCCCATTTCATTGGTAAATTATTGGGTGCGGAAATGGGGAAGATTGTGGCGTCAATTCCAGATAACACTGCCGGGAAAAGATGAAATTCAGATAATTGTCCATTGCAGGCTTGTCACGAACACAAAGCGGTCATGGCTGCAGCCTTTGAAGGGCCGCAGAGCTTGCAGCAAGCCTGCTGCACGATGCGGGCATTGTTGGTGTGGAAGGTGGGCAGGGGAGAGGAAAATGAAGGTGTACGTGAGGGCGAATAAAGAAGAAAACTAGGCAAGTGAGTAGTGATTCATCAGGTTGTAAGTTTAAAGGTGGGAGGGAGGGTGGGGATTAGTGATAGGAAGCATAAAGTATATAGCTTTTACTCAACGTTTAGATCTGGTAGCGAGCCAAAAATAACTCCCCAAAGTGGGAATTCAGAGAAAACCTCTGGGATCTGCTGCATTAAGATGGATACTTAACAAGTCTTAACCAAATTGTACTGATAGCCATCAGAAACAAGTTTGCAAAGCAATGAGCTTCCATTTGTATGACCAAAAATGAACTCAAAAACCAAAACAACATATTAGTAATTCAAGACTGCCCTCCGGAAATAATTCAACTCACACGTGGTTCCGAAACTGGTCCAAATTCTTCCATTATAAAGTAACAGTTTGTTAACTCAGGAGTTAACTCAGGAGTTAATTCCCACAGGCCATCAGGTCTGTTAACTATTATATCTCCAGGGACTAAATTTTTTTTTGTATTAATTTTAATTTTTATGCTGTAATTGTAATTTTTTGCACAATCCGCAGGCATTGCCACTTTCATTTCTCTGCACATCTTGTATGTGTATGTGACAAATAAACTTGACTTGACTACAAACATTTTGTGAACTCCGCTTATTTAAAACCAAGCAAAGTAAACTGTGCAAGGAAGCATTGCGAGCCCGATTCTTACTTTTGATGGTGTCCAGGTGGTCCTTGACTGTAAGGGTTCGTGTTAAATCCTCCAGGGCCGCCAGGACCAGGCCCCTAAAGGTGGACAAACAACATTTGAATGAAGGGGAACAAGAGTGAAGTGACTTAATTCCTTCCACAAATTCAAATTGCCCATAGTGCAGATTTCAGTACCTATGAGCAAAGGGGATGAGCAACCAGAGGACAAGGTTGCTTGTGCAGCAGCCCCTGCATGTGTGAATGGATACAGACCTGAGCAATGAAGGTCAAGGTTCCTCAGGAGATTACAGCCCAGTGCGCCTTAATTGACTGCATGTAGAACAGTTAGAAGAACAAATGATAAGGGGTTCAAATGATAAGGGGTCCCCAGTAAGGGTCGATGAGGTTTTCTGTGGCTACTATGGTACATTGCCTCATTGAAGTCAGGGTCACGGAAGGGATGCAGAACATCAAATGTGGATGGTGTACCCCAGAAGACATGGTCCATAATCTGTATCGAACTTGTAGGCAGGAGAAGTTTAGGTTTTACATGCAAATCGGAGGAAGGACAAGATTAAAAATGACCTAGAAGTGCAAATGTTTTTGTGGCTGAACACTGGGCTGAGTACACGCAGGACACTTTGGCACAGGTTCTGGTGCAGATGGAACCCATATTTTTCAATGGGACCATTCTATGACCCATGACAATGAAGATGGGAGGAATTGAGTATCAGCAGCAAGTGGGAGCAGAAGGGAACTGGCAAAAACTACACAGCTATCGATCATTTTTGCTCAAGTTGGAAGGGTACTTGCCTCGCGAGTCAACTGACCAGAGCACTGGACGAGGTGTGATTTTCTGATGTAGTTTCGAAATAATCATCTAAAGTGCAATGAACAGGTTGGATGAAGGAGAGGTGATAGAGAAGCTTACCCCGTTGATTTTTTCTTCTATTAATTGTCTAGCATGCTCGATTTGTTGTAGAGCTCCACGAATGATGAATATTCGAATATTGGGATCAGAATTTGGTGGTGGGTTTCTCTGTAATTCTACATGTGCTCCTGTCTGCTGGTTAATGCTTTTTATAGTCTCTCCACCTGTGGAGTAAAAAATAAATATTAATGTGCATGGACACATTAACCGTATTCTGAATGCTAGTTCTTAGCTACAATTTTGCTGCAGTTTTAGGCATCTGCAGGCCACTTAAATATACAGAAGTAGATCCAGATATTGTGAGTTTGTGCAAAGCTTCTATATAAACATTAATTCCTGTAAGGTGTTTACTGATTTATCATGAGATATAAGAGATTGCTTTTAAATATTTCAAAATCTGATTTAACCACATTTTAATTTTCTATAAATCTCTAGATTTTTGAATGGTTCCTGCAAATTGGAAAATAGTTACATTACCCTGTTAATTAAGATGGGAGGGAGGGCGAAAAGCAGCAATATATAAACCGTCATTGGAAAAATTCACAAGCCTATTATTAATGACATATTAGTAGGTCAGAAGAAAATATGACTTGGGGTGTTAATGAAAGGGTGAAGAGACTGCAGATGATAGAATCGAGCAAAACAAAGTGCTGGAGGAACTCAGTAGGTCAGGCAAGCAGCATCTGTGGAGGGAATGGACAGACGTTTTGGGTCGAGATTCTTCTTCAGACCGATTCTGGATAGAAAGAGAATTTGTTTGGCAAATCAATAACCTTTTTGGAAGTAGAATTAACAAGATAAAAGAAACCCAAAGAATAGTTCATATCAAAGGCCAAAAAGCTTTTAATGAATATATCATTCATTCATTCATCAAAATTTGTGTTATGTAATGGGGGAAATTAGAAGCATGGACCGAGTTGTTTGCAAAAACAGAAAATAGAGCTCAAGAAAATGCAAGTCATTTTCAAGTTTGTGTGCTGTAGCTCTTGGTAAGGGATCAGTGCCTCGGCTTCCCGATTTTGCAATTTATTTGGAACAAGGAGAGCAACAGCAGCATATCCGAGGTTGTTCACAATATAAAGCCAGGTTGGAAAAGAAGCTGTGGGGATCACACAATGAAGTTGCAGGGATACAAACAGGTTGAGTAGAAGGGTAGCAGTTAGCAGACCCGGTGATGCGCAAAGTTATCTGTCTTGGAGAAAATAGAAAAGTAGTTTTCTTTTAATGGTGAAAATGGGAATGGAAGTATTTGGAGAGACCTTGGTTTCCATGAACACGAATGGAATAAATGGGTACAAAAAGGAAATAGGATAGCAGACAATGTTAAATTCTTTACAAGAGATCAGATCTCAAAAGAAGTTTTACTGCAATCATAGAAGTTCATGCCAAGACCACACTTGTTTAGAGTACTGTGAGCTTACATACTCTTACTCAAGGATGGTTAATTTTACCAGAGAGTACACCAGACCCAATGATTTTCACATAAGGAAAAATTGAGTAGATTAGGCTTACATCCATTTTTATCAACAAAAATCTTCTGGGACTTGACAAGTTGAATGTTGGAAGACAGTTTCCACTTAAAGGTCACAGTCTTAGAATAAGTAGCATGTCAATTAGGTATTAGATGAGAAATTTCATTTCTCAACGAGTGGTAAATCTTTGGAGGGTTGTAGACACTCTGTTGCTGAACATGTTCAAGATAGATTTTTGGCAATTATGGAAATCAAGGCATACAAAGTGCTGAAATGTGATCAGCCAGTCTAACTTAACAGCACAGAGCACTCCAAGGGGCCAATTCTCCTGCTGCTGCTTTTGTGCTAAAAAAACACAGAACTCAATCTCAAGCAAGAAGTCACTAAGGTGAGAAGCTTTTGCAAAAAACTTTCATATATAAGATTATGGGCATTGCTGACATTTATTACCCATCCCAATTTGCCTCTGCAGCACGGTTGCTATTTTATATATAATGCAGGCGAGAAGATTACAGCATCTTGACCTGATCAAGACAGCTTAACTGAAACAAATGACCTTCCTCTTTAGTTAATAATTAAACACATGAAGTTTTCTGAACTGATCAAATCCTAACAATTCCCAAGAATCTCTTTAGCTTTAGACAGCAATTTGATCTTTACTTTTTGTAGAAATATTATTGAAAACCATTATCTCACCACAGTTAAAATTTCAGGTTACATTTCCTTTTTTATCTGTTCAGTAGGAGATGGAGGAGAGCGGAAAAGGAATTGAAATTAAAGGCAAAATAATTCATATAATTTGATATCTAGCCCATGTTGTAATATGACGAACAATGTCCCTTCATGGAAACAAACTTTCATTGAAAATATTAACCACCCAAATTGTTTGTTAAACATTAAGAGGGAAATTAGAGGGAATATCATCACAAAACTCATTGTAGACAACTAGACTGACCATAATGGGAGTAAAAAGCAAACCATTTAAGGATATTTTAGACTAAGACAGCATTTATCATACGTAATTAAAGAATGATGAGCAATTATGTGACCAGAACGAGCCAACATGTTAACAATTCATGAGACAAAAATCAGGTCAGGACATTTGACTTATACCGACAATTGTAAAGGCCAAGCAAAAATCTCAATGAACAATGGTGCTAACTTTATAAATGTAGTTGGGTGCAAATTTGACAACTGTCCAAACGTTGGCAGATTGGGTGAAGCAATCCAAAGCATCAAATTCGAGCAGCTAACAACCACAGCAATTAAAACACAAAGGCCTCAAGGTTAATTTTTTTTACATTTACACCATTGCAAAAGATTAACCTCTAACTTTGCACTGAGGAAAACAATATTCCTACAATTAAAAGCACGTTTAAAACAATTTTCTAACCATTGCTAAATTGATAAAGTTACAAGGGTTTCCCTCCAAGAATTCTTACCCTCCCCCGAACAGTTACAGTGCAAAGTGCATTTAAATTGCACCCCTTTTGTAATGTTGTTGGAAACCAAGAACAGTACCTGTTAAACATATGGAAACTCAGGAACTTTTACAAAAAAAGGCTATTCCCCAACAAAATCAATTAAAGCATGGCCTTCCTAAATGTAGCCAATTTACGCCTTCCCTTCACAGCTTTATTCATTGAACAATCTGAGCTCAAAGCCTTTTCAAACTTGCACGCTGATTAAAATCTAATGTTTATGTCCTAACATCAATTACATCTCTTGTGTGTGCTTGCTCTGGCTGCTTCACTCACTCAATTTCTCGCCCCCACCCCCTCTCCAACATCTCTAAAGGGATGCCCTTGGTGGTTAATGCGCCCACTGGGGGAGGTCACTCACAAGACGCTTGGTGGCCAGTCACAGACACGTTCAACAGTCAGTCTATTCTTCCGCCTGACAGGGATGCAATGTGAAACCGACTGCAATGGTACTTGATGAAAATTGTAAAGCAATTAATCAAATCACTAAAAAGACAGCAATGACACTGCCCAGCACTGGAGAATTATCCATCAATTTTTTTTTATCATGGTAATATGGCGAAGAGAAGTAACGATTTATCTTCCAGCTCCTGCCTTCACCCAACATAGAAAGCACTTGACGTTTCTATTGCCTCCATGCCTTTTCAGGATTCTTTCAGCTGGTCAGAGCCACTGAAAAGGCAATGCCGGACATCAACTTTAGAGACTGGGAGATAGAGTGATCCTGAAAAGACCCATGAAACATTGGTTATGCAGTCGGATTTCAATTGCAGTCTGTCCAAAGGAGGACAAGGGTAGGGGGTGGGGGTGGGGCTGGGGGTTGTTGGAGAGAGGAGAGATTCACACAAGATCATGAACCGAAACCTCAACCACCAACAATTAATGTCACATTAGCTTCAGTATATTGTAAGTCACATTAAGCTAAAGATGTGAACAATGAGGCACTGGGTTTTCAAAGCGTGTGCTTCTTCACTGGCCCTGTTCTCACAACCACTATATAGTCAAATGAACTGGTCTTTTTTTATGTGGGTTTTGTAGGGTGGAGGGGAGGTAGGGAAATGAGAACCAATTTTGGGCGACTGGAGTCACGTTTCATCTTAAAAACAGCTCCATTCAGCCATCACTAGTTTAGTTAAAACAGGTCAAGGGTTGTGTCAGAAATTTAAGCCACTTCATTATTCTCTTCATGAAAATGTAAAGGAGTTCTGCAAAGTTTAACTCTCCAAAAGAACAAACAGGCTTCAAAGATTTCACAGACTTTACAAAGGGGAAATATGCCTTTCATATTTCTAAAAGTCTTTTGGACACTTTCTTTGCTCTTTGCTGTAAATTAGGAAACTGATTCAATCATTGATTAAAAAAATGTTGAACATTTTACAGAGCTAATGCATTTGGCACCTAAAGGCAGTAAAGATCTGGTAAGGACAGCACATTGGGCATTTCTTGACATTAAGAGAATAAAGCTGGTTGTTGAAAAAAAAATGGAAACCTATTAAACATCAGTTTCATTTTCAAATTACTGCATCAGTTTTGGCTAGAACTCAACTGGTGATTTTATTCTGTTTTGTGAACTAGTCATTCAGTACACAATATCCACTTGTTCACAATTCGCAATGGATTTCCATTTCATAAAACCTTAAACCCCAAGAAGCCGTTTCAAGTGCATTCTCACCAGGCTCATTTAGACAATTGATAACCAGTGCTTTTATTGTAGACAAAAAGGTGTCAGTACGCATATTGCTCCTTGCTCTTGGCGTCTATGGCTAATCGTCGGCCCATAAGCTGCTTAAGCTGTTTAAGGACTCGACCGCCTAATTGAATTAATAATGTTATTTTAAAAGTTTTTTATAATTTAAAATTGAAGAGCATACATTTTAAAAAAATTGAAAATCTAGTTTCGCATTTTAGAGGTATTGCCCCATAAAAGCACTACCACAAAAAAAAAAAGCACTTGATAATTTTCAAAGCTAGAATTATTTTTAACCAATCTCCAGTGGTGTTTAGGTTTAGGTTTATTATAGTCACGTGTACAAAGGTATAGTGAAAAGTTTTGCTTTGCATGCTAATCAAAAAAGATAATACTCGACATAAATACATTAAAATCAAACTGAAGAACAATAGGGTGAGCGAAGGAGATGATGCTGAGCACAGAATATAGTTCTCAGCATTATCGTGCATCAGTTCCATAGACAAAGTCCAATGTCCGCAATGGGAGAGAACTGAATTGGACAGCGTTACTCCTTTGCTTTAAAAATTCTGTTTACTTCTTTGCTGTGTTGACATGATTTGAAAATGATTTACCTTCTGGCCCTTGCCTTCATTTAGCATGAACTTGACATTTTTGTTGCTCTATTACCTTTCAGAACACACTTTAGGATTAAACAGCTATGTATTTCTACTTTCAACAAAATAAGTTTAATTTATTCTGCAATGCCTATTACGCGAGCACTCTGTTCAATGCCTGCAATGAGGTAGGTTGGAAAATTGGGACTGTACCCGAGGTTGGGGAAGGGCTGTTTAGAAGTCTGATAACTGAGGGGAAGAAGCTGTAACTGAATCTGGTGGTAGGAGCTTTCAAGCTTCTGTCTTTTTTTTCCAATTTTTAAATCTTCAGGAGTGGAGAGAACAAATGACTCGGGTGGAAGGGTCCTTAGCTGTCACTCCATATTTATTACCCACCACTAACTGCTTGTGAATTGGTGGTGGTGAACCACCTTTTTGTTCTATTGCAGTACCCCTGGTGAAAGTGCTCCCACAGTGGTGTTGGTTAGGGACTTGCTGAACGTAGGTGCAGAGATGAAGAACCAGGGATGTATTTCCAATTCAGGATGATATGCACCATGGAGCAGCAACCTGAAGGTGATGTTCAGATGGATCTACTATCCTTGTTTTGGTAGCAGACGTCATGGGTTTGGAAGGTGTTATTAGAGTAGCCTTGGCAAATAAATGCAAAGCATTTTGTAAATGGTATGGACTGCAGACACCATGTGCCACTGGTGGAAAGGCATTAATGGATAGGGTGGTCGATGGGATATTAACCAAGTGGGCTGCTTTTTGTTAGGGTGGCATGAGCTTCTGAGGGTCGCTAAAGTATGAATCACACTCTTGACAGGGCTTGGAGATGGTGGAGGGGCCCAGGTATGTGCTCAGGCTCAAGGGATATCGCTTGACAACTTCAAATCCGGGAAGTTGCACAGGAAACGTCATTAGGGAACAAGGAACTGCAGATGCTGGATTACAAACAAAAGACTCAAAGTCCTGGGGTAACTCAGCGGGTCAGAAAGCATTTCTGGAGAACATGGATAGGTGATGTTTCAGGACTTCTTCAGACTAAAGGGCCCCGACATGAAACGTTACATTTCCGGGGAACAGAATACAATTTGACCCTACAAAAACTTTCACTCAAAAGTTTTCCCTCAGTGATGGCCTTAAATAAAATGGCAATATTTTAACTTCACTCCATAACAACAGCGGCTCGAAGGCATTCTGCAATGGCATGCCTTGAATATGCCAAGAGATGAGATAACATCTCTTAATGTTAACAAGGGCGGTGAATCTATAGAAATCTTTGCCAAGGAAGGTTGTGGAGGCCGTCAGTGGATATTTTTTAAGACAGAGATAGATTCTTGACTAGTACAGGTGTCAGAGATTATGGGGAGAAGGCAGGAGAATGGGATTAGGAGGGAGAGATAGATCAGCCATTATTGAATGGCGGCGTAGACTTGATGGGCCTATCACTTATGACCTTTATGACCTTATAACATACATACTGTGGAATTCTTTACCACAGAAGGCTGGTAAAGAATTTTTTACAGTAGAGATAGATAGATAGATTCTTGATTAGTACAGATGTCAGGGGTTATGGGCAGAAGAATGGGGTTAGGAAGGAGAGATAGATCAACCATGATTGAAAGGTGGAGTAGAGTTGATTGGCCAAATGGCCTAATTCTGTTCCTATCACTTATGATATTCAAAATGGACACAATTGGAAAAAAAAAAGAGCTTCACACTTATTAGACGCTTCTGAGATCTGATCAATATCCTTAAGCTACTTGCAGAACTATCTAAGAAAATGCATTAGGGTTTCCAACCAACATGTACTGACCATGAACAGACGCCAATGCAAGTGGTCTGTGCTATTTATAAAATGCTCTGCATTTATTTACCAAGGCTACACCTGCAACAGTGGTAATTCACTGTTAACTACCCAGAATTAAAAGGAATAATAGATTCCTTATCAAAAATAGCACCAAATGCTTTGACTTATTTGGATTCCCTACAGTAAAACACTTCCATTGTTACCGTCATCACCAGTGCAGTGCAAATCTTTGTATTAAATTATTCAGTTAAATTGTCATACCTCTTCCAATTACTAAGCCACATTTATCAGCGGGTATTGTGTACGTTATCTCCTGCAATCCACCTGGAGGTCCCACATTCCAGTCACTACGACCCCTACCCCGTCCTCTTCCAGGACCGCCAAAGCCAGATTGACCATCTCTCTCCTGAAAGAACGAGAAGGTATTAAACAGTGCAGTGCAGTGCAGAAATACAAAAAGGTTTGTCAATACTCGCGTCCCAATACCAAATAGCCAAAAATAAAAGACATTACACAAAAAATAAGCGGATTCCATATCTTAGGGTGGATGGTAGGTTAAATGTAATTTTACAAGAATCTACTCAGTTTTTGCATAGTTTAACTTTGTGTAGAAAAAGTCATGGGGCTGTGCAAGGACACTCCATCTAATGGAATTAACCTAGTATTGCAAGCTATATCCTTTCTTTGTCCTGCCCCCCCCACCCCCCGACATCAGTCTGAAGCGTCTCGACCCGAAACGTCACCCATTCCTTCTCTCCAACATGCTGCCTGACCTGCTGAGTTACTCCAGCATTTTATGATATCTTCGATTTGTACCAGCATCTGCAGTTATTTTCCTAGTATTGCAAGATGTCAATTTACATAGAAACATAGAAAATAGGTGCAGGAGTAGGTCATTTGGCCCTTCGAGCCTGCACCGCCATTCAATATGATCATGGCTGATCATCCAGCTCAGTAACCTGTACCTGCCTTCTCTCCATACCCCCTGATCCCTTTAGCCACAAGGGCCACATCTAACTCCTTACAGGTCCAATAAGATTTCCAACATTTTAGTGGGCCCTAATGTCCATTAGAATTCACCATGATTTAATAAACTAACTCAGACCTGACAAGCAAATAGATATGGGGCGGAGCATCTTTCTTCTTTACCAACATTTTACTGATATTCGAGTCAGCAGCACTGCAAGATCTGACAAGCATTCATGTGAGGTTTACAAGACATGAAATAATCACGTCATAATTCAGTCCCAATTTTTGAGTTGTATATTTTGTCCTTCAATGCATTTAATGCTATTCGTCAATAAAAAATATAGAAAAAATTGCGATGATCTGGTTGAAACATAGGAATTAGTGTTTCTAATCTTCACTGAGGCTCAGAAATAAAAGGACATGAACATTTATTTATTAATTTTTTCCCTACTAACTGTAATCAACATCAAAACAAAATATTACCGAAAACTGCCAAGGCCTACTAAATTAGTTTGCCTATGTTTTTTGATACAAACGAGGGAAAACCCTGCGGGTAATGTATGGCCCCAGTACCTTTAGTGCAATAAATCACAGTGCAGGGAAAAGAAAATAATTGATGCAAAATTAGACAAAGCGGGAATTGAATAAGAATATACCAATGAACAGATATGCAGCAACATGATTTGCAAACAGATTCTTGCTTAAACCATCTAATTTGATTAGAACGTAGAACAATAAAGCACAGGAACAGGCTCTTCAGCCGACTATGTGTGCTGAACGTGATGCCAAGACCAAATCTTTTCTGCCAGCACAATCAATATCCCTCCAGATCCATGTGTCCAACCAAGAGTCTCTTAAATGCCACTAACGTATCTGCCTCAACCCCCCTGCCCCCCCCCACACACGGCACATTCCAGGAATTTACAACCCCTTGTGAAAGAAAAAAACACTTGCCATGTACATCTCCTTGAATCTTTACTCACCACCTTAAAACTGTGCCCTCTAGTATTTGAGTTTTCCATCCTGGGAAAAAGGTTCTGACTAATCAGATCCATCTGATTAAACGATGGATCTCTCTTTTCTTGAAACAGTGCTGATCATGGAAACCACAAGCATAAGGTACTAACTCTGAAAACAAGTGACTTTAAAGTTGCCAATCTTTTATGCTGCTGATTAACTTTTTTCTCAGAAAGTACTGATCTAACGAGCAGAAATGAATAGAAATCCCCACCCTGTTTTTTTCTTTGCTTAATATTATAACGCGTCTTTGCTTCCTCACCTGGGCAGTGTGAATAAGTTCATTAATCATATGAGCAGCATGTTGACACCTGTCTGGAGGTCCCATCACCTGAGCAATTCTGTCGGGCATAACACCGTCATCTGGAAAAAGAAAGAAGATGGTGAGAAATGCACAGTAAGACACGGTGCCCTTACAAACACAGTTAAACGCTGGGTAGTTAAACGCTGGGTGAAATATCATTAACGGATAGAATCATGCTTTTACTGAGCAAGAATAACATATACTTTAGCTTAATGAACAGGATCTTATATCTGCATTAAAAAAAAAAAACATAAGACTCAAAAAAGTGCTACCTCAATTTTCCTGCAGTGCAACAGATCCGAGGTTCTCCCGTTAATAGACCGGCCAGTACAACAGATTATTTTTTATTCATTCAAGTGATGTGGGGTTTACAGGATGAGCATTTCATTGTCCATTACTAACTGCCTTTAAGGTGGTGAATTGCCTTCTTAGATCGATGCAGTCCTTGAGGTGTAGGCATACCTATGATGTTGCTAGGGTGGGCTTGGACCCACCGTTGGCAAAGAAATGGTGATACATTTCCAAATCACTGTGACTCTTAGAGTAGACTGGTCCGGAGGGTTGGATCAGATGGGATCCAGAACAAATTAGCCAACTGGATATAAAATGACCAGAAGGTAAGAAACACTAAAATTGGTCGTACGGTGACAGTCAAGGTTATCTACGCTTACAATCACATCTTCCCATCTCCTCCCCTTTCTGCGTTCCGCAGAGATCGTTCCCTCCGTAACTCCCTGGTCCACTCGCCCCTTCCCACCCAAACCACCCCCTCCCCAGGCACTTTCCCCTGCAACCGCATGAGATGCAACACCTGTCCCTTTACCTCCCCCCTCAACTCCATCCAAGGACCCAAACAGTCTTTCCAGGTGAGGCAGAGGTTCACCTGCACCTCCTCCAACCTCATCTATTGTATCCGCTGTTCCAGATGTCAACTTCTCTACACCCGGCGAGACCAAACGCAGGCTCGGCGATTGTTTCGCTCAACACCTTCGCTCAGTCCGCCTTAACCAACCTGATCTCCCAGTGGCTGAGCACTTCAACTCCCCCTCCCAGTTTGACCTTTCTGTCATGGGCCTCCTCCAGTGTCATAGTGAGGTCCACCGGAAAATGGAGGAACAGCACCTCATATTTCGCCTGGGCAGCTTACAGCCCAGCGGTATGAACATTGACTTCTCCAACTTTAGATAGTTCCTCTGTCCCTCTCTTCCCCTCCCCCTTCCCAGTTCTCCCACTGTCTTCCTGTCTCCACCTATATCCTTTTTTCGTCCCGCCCCCCTGACATCAGTCTGAAGAAGGGTCTCGACCCGAAACGTCACCCATTCCTTCTCTCCTAGATGCTGCCTGACCCGCTGAGTTACTCCAACATTTTGTGATACGCTGTCAATGGGATCTTGGGGCCAATGGGCTGAGGAATCCCAGGTGGAGTTTAATTCAGGTAAGTATTAAGTGTTGGATTTTGTAGCAGTGCTGTAGAACAGAGTTCTTGGTGTGCAGGTACATGGTTCCATAAATGTGGTGACACAGGTGGACAGAGAAAAGGCAGAGTAGACACACCTGCCTTCATCTATCAGGATATTGAGTAGGGGAGTTGGGATGTCAAAAAATTAAGGAATTGAGAATCCTCACTCATCCAGATAATTTAACAAATCTCCAATGAGAGTAGCACTAAATTTTAAAATGAACAGACCTCTTTGGAAAACTGATTCACTGTCAGTCCAATCCATACTTCCTCACCTGGTTTAAACTGAATTCTGACACCAGCATCATTTTGAATCTTTTTTATCATTTCACCATTTCTTCCTATTACGATACCGACAGCAAACCTAGGTACAGCAACCTAGGAGGAAGGACAGAGTCTTAATTCAATATGCACCTATACACATTCAGGTCTTCAATAACAACCAGGCCCAATTCTGTCTCAATGCCTTCTTCCAGAATGGGCGAGTGTTTAGGGTTCGGATGGAGTTGTATTAATTTTCTATTACCCTTTTCAAGATGCCAAATAGAAGGTGCTGGTGTCCAGGGCTTAGGTCAGAGACTAGGATTTACATCAAGTGCCTTCCGATTTGGATAATTTAATTATAATGTTACAAAGACATTGTGGAATTCACAATATATGGTTGATATACAAAAAACATTAAAAAAATCATTAATTCTTGACTTAATTAATAGGATCTGGACCATCTTTGGGGCAGCATAGAAGTGCAGCTGGTAAAGCTGCTGCCTTCCAGCACCGGAGACCGGGTTCAATCCAGACCTCAGATGCTGTCTGTGTGGAGTTTGCACATTGTGCTCCAAGTGCTCTGGTTTCCTCCCACATCCAATAGGCATGTGGGTTTGTAGGTTAATTGGCCTCTAAATTCCAAGTCGTGTATAGGGAACGGATGGGATCGTGGGATGACATAGACATTGTATGAACAGGGGATCAAACATTGGCATGGACTTGGTGCGCCGAAGGGCATGGCAGTTTCTTTCAATCAATCAATTCAATCACCATCTTGTAGCGTATTTAAATTCATATAATTCAAATTAAATTGAGGACAATCCAGCGCTTTTCCCCGAAATGATCAAAATTAACAGGTACTTGGAGAAATGAACCATTTTCACTGTTGCCTACAGACAGATGTCCATGGCAATAAATCAGGAGCAAGTGCAGTGGGTTTAACCTGGCATTTGAAAGCCTGAATGAATTTACCAACATGCAAAATCATAGTCATGCCAATAGTTAAAGTGCTTTCATAATGGGATACCTAGTACACAAGTTTCATGGTGTATGATACAATCTAAATGCAATGAAATGAAAGACTACTGAAATCTGTCATAAACCTTGTAATGCAAATTCACAATTAAAGCAGTACTTACATCTATACTATTTCCACCCAATCTGGAGCCAAATTCATTCCGCCTGAAATCACCTTGATCTTTATCTCTAATTATTTCCAAGACCATCTCTTTAGCTTGCTGAATGAGCGGCAGTAAGGGAAGGCAGGGAGATTAAAAGATAGTGTTATTATTGGAGAAGGACAAATCATTTGCACATACACTTTGCATCCTGAAAAATCCACACAAAGCAAACATCCATTGTAAAGTATAACACAATGGCATAAAAATGAAACACATTGCATTCTTAAATACAAAGCTACGGGGAGTACACGAGTCCCAGTCTACATTTGTGCTGCAAGTAGAGTATTCTCTTTATTTATGTGTAGGAAAGAATGGCAGATGCTGATTTAAATGGAAGACAGACACAAAATGCTGGAGTAACTCAGCGAGTCAGGCAGCATCTCTGGAGAGAAGGAATGGGTTCAGGTCGAGGCCCTTCTTCAGACTGATGTCAGGGGAGGGACAAAGATAGAATGTAGTCAGAGACAGTAAGACTAGTGGGACAACTGGGAAGAAGAAGGGATGGAGAGAGAAAGCAAGGGCTATCTGAAGTTAGAGAAGTCAATGTTCATACCGCTGGGTATTTGGACAGTTGGTTGAAAGAGAGGAAAATGGGATAATCACAGATAGAATTAAAGAAGCACCAGCTCAAAGAGATGGGCAAAATAGGACCCTTCTCTGCTGTAAACCAAGATCCAATGTACCTTAAAATGATTTCATAGGATGCAAGTTCTGTACCCAAGGCAATCATTTATTATCCATTCCTGAAGCACCTTATTCTCAAGGGCATTTTGACCTATTCTGCGAGTCATTTTCAAAGAAAATATAGTATTATCTAAAGAAGGATTTAATAAAATTGACCTCACACAAGGGAAAGTGATACATTTGAAATTCATGATTTCAGGAAAGAGTAGGTTAACCTATGATGAGCATTTGTCAGCATTGGGCCTGTACTCGCTGGAGTTTAGAAGAATGAGGGGGGACATCATTGAAACATACAGAATAGTGAAAGGCTTGGATAGAGTGGATGTGGAGAGGATGTGTCCACTAGTGGGAGAGTCTAGGACTGGAGGTCATAGCCTCAGAATTAAAGGACGTTCTTTTAGGAAGATGATGAGGAGAAATTTCTTTAGTCAGAGGGTGGTGAGTCTGTGGAATTCTTTGCCACAGAAGGATGTGGAGGCCGTTAGTGGATATTTTTACGGCAGAGTTAGATAGATTCTAGATTAGTACGGGTGTCAGAGGTTATGGGGAGAAGGCAAGAGAGTGGGGTTAGGAAGGAGAGATAGATCAGCCACGATTGAATGGCAGAGTAGACTTGATGAGCTGAATGGCCTAATTCTACTCCTATCACTTATGATCTTATGCACCAATCTCAAGGAAACCATGCCCGTCGTGGTGTTCCCACATCTATTTTCCTTGGCCTAAGATAGAGTCTTTTAGCTCAAGACCAGCTTTCGAAAAGATATTCTATTCCATAACCTAGTTGGGCTCCTTTAGATTAAAAAAGACTAGCATGTCGATCCATCCTCCAGAGCATTTGTGCCTTCAAGCATGGAAGAGTGCAAAGAAAATCAGGAAAATAATTTAAGCAGATTATATTTTTGTACTTGAAGTTATTTTTCAAATGTTGAATATCTGTGGGCCAGCATTTTTGGTGTATTTCACATTATGTTTTAATTTTTTTAAATTCATGCCTATTTTTTCTCTTCACAGTAAAAATGAAATTATTTCTAATCTGCTAGAATCAAAATCAGAACTGTCAATTTGCCAAAGGCAAATATGGTGAAACAGCAAATTAAAAATGGCACTGGTGATGGAACTGAAATGACTATACACTGAACACTTGTGCACAAGAGCTTTGGGATTCAATTAAGTAAACAATTTTAAAGCATGCCAAAGTGCAGTGGAATAAATTAAACTAAATCATGCACCAATCAGCTCTTTCACAACCTCAGCTAGACACGAAGGTCCAACTCACTTGCACTTTGTAGGGATCGCCTGTAATCCTCAGTGGTTTATCTGCACCCGTGGGAAGTGGTCCATCCTGAATCATGATCATTTTTACACCAGTTCTCTCCTGGAAAAACAAAAAGAAGCATCACACTTCTACACACACGGCCAAAACATTCCCATCCGTTTCAGCACAATGATTATTCCTGTTACCAAGATACAGATGTTTCTCTGTATTTCTGATGAGGGTTTGAAGCACAAAATGATAGAAATAAAATATTTTAAGGAATTATCAGAATTAAACAGGACACTGCAACCAAAGATCTGAAATAATGACACTTCATGCTTTGAAAGGTCAACCATTAGTAATTACTTCCACTGAGAGACAAGGACATCTTCAAATCAGCCAAAAATCTAGGCCAAGTCTACACTTAACTTTCCTCTGAAACTTCTAAATTTCACAATCCTTATTTGCACCCATGCAGAAATTCCACATTGTAAAAATGGGAATCAATTCACAGCTTCGTCATGCATCAATAGTCAATTTTAAATCCTTTGGTGATGTATGCAAAATTGTTTCTTTACTGTGCAATCTTTTATCTTCATTCTTCAAACTAATCTGGTGAAATAATTTTAATGCCTGCAACAGCATGGAATGACTGAGTCATTTTATATTTGAATGAATGAATGAATGAATGAATGAATAAGTTTATTGGCCAAGTATGCATATACAAGGAATGTGCCTTGGTGCTCCGCTCACAAATAACAACACAAACATACAGTTAACAATTAAGAATAAACCATAAACACATCAAAACAATTAGGATACACCATTACGGTCTAAACATGTGGGTGAAAATAAACCAGAGCAAAAAAGAGGCTACAGACTTTGGCTATTGAGTAGAACTATCACTCGTGGGGAAAAAAGGCTGTTTTTATGTCTGGCTGTGGCTGCTTTGACAGTCCGGGGGGAAGTGCTTCAAAGAGTTTGTGGCCAGGGTGAGAGGGGTCAGAGATGATCTTGACCGCTCGCATCTTGACCGCTCGCTTCCTGGTCCTTGCAGTGTACAGCTCGTCAATGGGAGGGGGGAAGGTTGCAGCCATCCTTCTCAGCTGTGCGAACGATCCATTGCAGCCTCTGGATGTCGTGCTTGGTGGCTGAGCCAAACCAGACCATGATGGAGAAGGTGAGGACAGACTCAATGATAGCAGTATAGAATTGGACCATCATTGCCTGTGGCAGATTGTGTTTCCTCAGTTGCTGCAGGAAGTACATCCTCTGTTGGACCTTTTTGACTGTGGAGTCGATGGTGGCCCCCCATTTAAGGTCCCTGGAGATGATGGTTCCAAGGAACTTAAATGACTCCACAGATGTAACTATGGTGTTGTTGATGGTGAGTTGGGGGAGGGGAGGGGGGATCTCTTCGAAAGGTTTTGCTATGGGTGCTTTTGGGAGGAAATGCATTTTTTTTCTTTTCATCAGCCTAACTAAGCATTGAAGAGAGTCAAACTTAGATTAATTTTCTTTCTCAGATTTGAATTTTGATAAATGTTATTCTGAGATTTTGGTCACTTTACAAAATGGGCGTCACATGAATTTGTGAGGGCATGCCAATGTGCCCAGTGCTAAATGTCGATGCAATTCAAAAGTCCGGGCACGCAATTGATGGGCTAACACAACTCTCAAATTGAGACATTGTTGTAATTGAAGATGTGATTAAAAATGAAGCCACCGAGTTGTCTCAGGTCTCTTACCTGCAGTTGTTTAATGGTTTCTCCTCCTTTCCCTATGACAAGGCCCACTTTGCTAGCTGGGATTTGTATTTCTTGTATCGCACTGTTAGAACTGTCAATGTCGTTATGAAAGCCAGGCCCATTCCGACATCGATCCACAATCTGTCCTAAGAGTCTTTTTGCTTCTCTGTTTAAAAAAACAAAACAATAGTTACTGGCCAGGCTTGGTTGTATACAACTATAGAATTAAAACACGTCATCTTTTAATTATATATTAAATGCAAAAATATTCAAAATAGCAGATTGATCTCATTATGATAAGCATTTAGTTATGTTGTGATCTAGCGTCAAACAATTCTTCACAAACTTCTTAAATAGGTCGCTTAAGAGAATTCAATGCATGTCAGGCAGATACTTTCATGAACTCAATTTCATGGGATTGAATTGAGCTCTTGCTTTTGAACAAGACCAATGTGAATAGACAATCGACAATAGGTGCAGGAGTAGGCCATTTGGCCCTTCGAGCCAGCACCGCCATTCACCGTGATCATGGCTGATCTTCCACAATCAGTACCCCGTTCCTGCTTTCTCCCCATATCCCTTGACTCCGCTATCATTAAGAGCTCTATCTAACTCTCTCTTGAAAGCATCCAGGGAATTGGCCTCCACTGCCTTCTGAGACAGAGAGTTCCACATCTTCACAACTCTCCGAGTGAAGCTTGATTCTCAATTCCACTTATCCTAACAACGAAGACTGAATGCAGCCTGGCGTTTTAAAATGTAATGGTCAAGGAATAGCCACAAGACATTTATTGACGTAAATCTATACAATAACTGAAATCTTTATCATCCAGTGTCTAGGAATCTGAAGTGAACGATGACTCATAAAATAAGGCTCTAAACCACTGGCGTATTTCCAGCTGTTTTTCTCAAATTGTGCTAGAAATTAGTGGTCTGTGAGAGTGGAAACATTTCCAATGCAAAAACCTTGAAATGCGTTTGACTACACACCAGCTTTCCTCTAAAAATCAATACACTGCCCAACCAGGGATAGTCTTGTTACCCGTTATCACGGATATTAGCAACAACTAGTTTTTTGTGATGGCGCAGTGAGAAAGTTAAACATTATTTTGTTTTCCAGCACTGCAACACCTGTTTATGAACTGTGCACACAGGCAATTTTTTTGTCCGCAAGGAAGAAAACCACTGAAAACAACCATGCCACCACTCTGAACATTTTCCTGTATTGAAGTATTGGCCTAGTAAGGAGGTAGATTGAGCTCTGCCTGCTCTTGGAATCTCACAATGCATGATTCGGCAGTACAAATGCTTACCAACTTTTATTTTCTGTTTATTTTTGGTTAATTATTGGTGAAATAATCTAGCAATGGGCATTTGCTTTCACTTTTTGACAGTAGATAAATCTTCTAACCCTCGTGGGTTAGCTGTGACAGTATGCACCAGTATGGCATTCCGGCACCTTTATAGACAATAGGTGCAGGAGGAGGCCATTCGGCCCTTCGAGCCAGCACCGCCATTCAATGTGATCATGGCTGATTATTCTCAATCAGTACTCCGTTCCTGCCTTCTCCCCATACCCCCTGACTCCGCTATCCTTAAGAGCTCTATCCACAGATTCACAACTCTCTGACTGAAAAAGTTTTTCCTCATCTCAGTTCTAAATGGCCTACCCCTTATTCTTAAACTGTATACATTTTTAGTGTATACTAGACGACCCGTGTCCAAGCATCTCCTGCGGGCCCGGCACCCCTTCCCCAACTGACGACCCGTGGACCCGTTGCCGGCCGGGGAGTCTCCCCCGGGGCCGGGCGAAGGGGGAGAGGAAAGGGGAGAGGGAGCCACTGACCCCCGCGGCCAGCAGCAGGAGAGCGGTTGCAAGGCGCTGCCGCATGTTCGTCCTGCCGGCGGCCATCTTCTTTGACCCTCTGCCGCCGCTCTGCACCATGGGAGGAAGGTCAGGCGCGAGGCACGCCGGTCCTCCCGGCGCTGCTGCGTGGGGAGCATCTATTAAAGTTTATTAAGTTAATTACTTTTAAAATGTAACGAAACTTGATCAATGCACACCGCAGGTGAATAAGGTGGGCCTAAAATTGTTGCGCTATTGTGTACCGTTTTGGCCGTATTTCGGGAACTCACATACATACAAGATGAGTTTTAGTATAGATTAATTTAATAAAATGTTTTATTTTTAAAGTGTTGATTTTATCCTTTTACTTAAAATAGAAATTGAATAGTCAAAAATCAAAACAGACGGTACTCCACCTGAAAACAATTGTTAATAAATGTAGCTTCATTTTTAATTGACGTGTGTACCGCAGAACATGATTAATTCGAGCATTTTTTTGACTTTTGAGGACAATTTAAGAATGGATATAAAAAAGGGAGCATGCATGGAAGTACAAATTACATACCAGTCAACAATTATTTGACTGTGTCAAATAAACAGTCAGGTGAAGAGAAGACAAAGACACTTACTCAATGCTCTCTGGGGAGCCTGTTAACGTGCAGGACCTCTCTGGAAGACCTCCACTATCTTGACAGGTGCAAAGAAAAACGGTCAACCCAAACGAAAATTAGGGTTCCAATTACCATAGAATTGCTACAGATCTACTTAAATGTTTTTGTACAGCAAACAAACATGTAAAAGATGAAACTTTTAAAAAATAGATCAAAAATGAAAGTACTGCATCAAAGATTATTGTGGAATATAAAAGCTCATGGCGCAAGAAGCAAAATACCGATGTGGACAGTGACGGAGATAGAAGACAGGCCACTAATAGGAAAGAGAAGGCAAGTACTGGCCCTTTTCTGATGTCATAAGTGATGCGCCGTTACTGCTGGAATCTCAACTTTGCCGATTTATACAAATGACTTGGATGAAGTTAGGTAGGAACGTCTGTTGTGAAGAGGATCCAAGAGGCTACAAAGGGATACTAAATGAATGGGCAAAGATCTGACAAATGGGGCATAATGTAGGAAAATGTAAACCATCCACTTTGGCAGGGAAAATATAATTTTCTGAATGATGAACCCGCAGAGTTCTGAGATGCAGAGGAATCTGGATGTTTTAGTACACGACTCACAAAAAGCTAGTTTGCAAGTACAGGAAGTATTTAGAAAAGTTAACAACGTTAGCATTTATTATAACAGGTAATGAATACAAAAGCAGAAAGGTTACTCTCCGATTATATAAGGTAGTGGTGGGCACAGGTTTGAAGTACCTGGTCTCCTTATATAGTTCAGCAAAGGTGTATTAGACAAATATGTGAGAAAAGGCTGTCTTATGAGGAAAATTTGGACAGACTTTATTAGCACAGTGATTGGTGCAAATGGATGCTTTTTGGTCAGTTGAGTCTCAGAGGTCAAAGGGGCGGTTTCCATGCTGTACAACTTTGACTCGGTTTGTATTTGCCAAAATTTAAAAGAATGAGAGATATCTTGACTGAAACACAAGGCCCTGAATGGTAAGTGTGAAGAGGATGTCAGAGAATTTAAAACTAGGGCTCCACGTGTACAAATTAGCAATCTCATTTGTGACCAAAATTAAGTGATTTTTGTTTCGGCACTTGGAAAGAGTTCAGGCTGAATGTCGTTGGAACTCTGTTCAAGACTGGTTGTGGCCGAGTCCTTCAGTATATTTAATGTGAATGTTGACAGGTTCTTGAGAAGAAAAGATTACCAGTAGTTATATGGAAATGTAGCATTGAGGTTGTAAAGCAGCGATAACTTTGTAGAACAGAACAACGGGCAGGAGATAATTAGCCGTCCCCTACTCCTAATTTGTATATTTATTTACTATAAAAAATGCTTACCAGGTGCAATCTGTATTTTACAGCCAGATTCCATTTGTATTCGAGATATCTGTTCTCCTCCCCTGCCAATGACTGTAAAGAGTAGTAGCAACAATCCAAGTCAATAGGATGACAAGAACATTAAAGCTAACACAATGAAACTGCCACTTTCAATCGTTATCTTGTCAAATGATGCTTCCAACTGTGCAATATACAAGAGATTCCCATTCAAAATTAAAAAAACTAAAGAGAATAAGTTAGTGTGGCGGGATCATCAGCATAATGCTTTACATTAAAAAAACATACCCGAGTTTGAATACAATTTATTGCATTTAATTAACAAACCATTTACACATCAAAACTTTCATACTTACTGAATCCAACCATTTTATCAGGCACTTTGTACTCTTCAGACATTATAGTCCTGAAAGAAGAATTTGACAAATGGTGTTTACAAAATCCGAGAATATTCTGGTTTATGTGCACACTTTTGTCCCAATACAAGTATCTCTCTTTGACATGAGTATATTCACATAGTTCAAGCATACAAAAACCAAACACTTCTAGAGCTGTTTAACTACTTTAAAAAAAGTTAACGGCAGCAATACAGTTCATTGGCAGTTTATGAGCACCCAACCTAAGTACAGCCTCTACATAAAAGATCTGGAAGACCAGCAGGGAGGACTTGCCTGTTGCTGCAAAGTGCAGGCATCTGCTGCTGTGCAGGAACTCTGTTTTACAGCACATTTCCAATTTGAGTGTAACGAACAGTTCTCAGGATCAAAATCCCGCCCTGACCTTGGCAGGAGCTGCGTTGTTCCAACCACCACCAGCGTTGGGTTTGGCAGCCCTGGGTATTGTTAATTGTGGTGAAGAAAGAAATCAGGTGTGCCTTCTCTCTTCCTAAGCAACCACCAGGTTTTCCTGGTCAACTAAAGTGGATTGAGCGAGGAATCAAACTTTACTTTTTAAGTCCTGCAGTGCTGCATTAATGAGGATGTCTAGGATTCCTTCCCAGTGCAGCAATTATCAAAATTATACCAACATTTTAATTTGCACGGCCATGGTTGGGGAAGGTGGGTAAACTACAGGTCCAGTACAAATACGTAGTGTAACTTTAACCGTTAATCCAAAACTACGTGCACATATGTAACAACCAAGGAGCACTACATTACATAAAAACAACTTTTTCACAAAGTACTGGAATAACTCAGCAGGTCAGGCAGCATCTCTGGAGAACATGGATAGGTGACGTTTCGAATCAAGACGTTTCTTCAGACTGATGGTAAGGTGGGGGAAAAAAAGCTGGTAAAGGGGAGAGGCGGGATAACGCATGGGAATAGGTCGTCACAGGCAAGGGGGTGGTTGACAGGCAGATGTTTGGAACAAAGGACAGAGATAAGAACAGTAGGTATGAGACTGGTTTGAAGATTATGAAGTCACAGGGGGGAATGTAGCAGGAGAGGCGGGGGAGAGTCGAAATAGGTGGATGTCCAGGTGGAGCCCCGCAGAAGGGGGAGAGAACGACGACAGGGGAGGGGGGAGGACTGCTGTTCCTCCAGCTTGCGTGTGGCCTTACTCTGGCAATGGAGGCGGCCAAGGACAGAAAGGTCAGTGTGGGAATGGAGGAGCTAAAATGGTTAGCAATGGTTCACACCGTCCTGCACCCATACGGAACTGGTGGATTTTATTAACTTCACCACTAACATACAACCTGCCCTCAAATTCACCTGGACTATCTCCAATACATCTCTTTGCTTTCTTGATCTCAGTCTCCATCACAGGGGACAGATGATCAACTGATGTCTACTATAAAACCCTACCGACTCGCAATGTTATCTGAACTACATTTCCTCCCACCCTGCCCCTTGCAAAGACACTATTGCCTCCTCTCAGTTCTTCCGTCTCAGCCGCATCTGCTCCCAAGATGAGACTTTCCATTCTAGGACACCCGAGCGAAAAAAAACTTCTCTCGCTTGTGTCGACCTATTACCTGCTACACTTTGTCCTACCTCTCGCCTTTTCCAGCTTTCTTTCCTCCCCACCCCCTTACAACCAGTCTGAAGGGGGCCTCGACCCAAAACGTCCCCTTTCCATGTTCTCCAGAGATGCTGCTTGACCTGCTGAATTACTCCGTCACTTTGTGTCCTTTTGTGTGTTAACTGGAATCTGCAGTTGTTTGCTTCTACACTATATCTTCATTTTCTGGTAACAGCATGATATTATGAAACCTTTAATGGTAGCCACAAACATACAGTGCAAATATTATAAGCAGTACAACAAAGCACGAAGGTCAATACAAAAATCATATTGGAGGATCTTTTGATACAATTGTAAGCACACACTGTACCTCCATGTTAATTGTGCATGCATTGTGTATTGGCATGATACTGATTTATGTAGTCACCCATTCTACTAGGACTGTATACAATTTTTTTTTTAAACCGCACAAGAGGATAATTTCTTTCTTAGCATCTGATAATTATTCTAGAGCACCTTAAAGCTGTACAAATAAATGCATAAAGAACGGTTAGAAAATAAATAATAATTACAACAAGCTTACCTTTGATGCACCATTCCGAGTTGATTCACCACTGGAAAATAGAGAAAGCAGAGTTAGTCAGAAAGCACAAATAAATCTGTCTCCATAGGTTGATTCACAAGCATGTTAACCCACACAAGTGCCCTCCTTAAAATGAGACCATCTATTAAAATACCTGCTTTGTTATTGGAAGGTGCAAGATTCACAGTCAACAGGAACTAAGTTGGTAGCTTGACAAAAGAAATCAAGGGCTGGAAGATTATTTGCAGGCTGTTTTTACTGTTTAACTTGTTTTCTATGGCATAAATCAAGGATTTATTGAAATGTCGGAACTATGAGAAATTTGCAGACAATTTGCAATTGCTTTCCCACAATTCCTACTTTTCTATCCAACAATCCTTCTTTTGGATTCATATAAATCAGGAACATAGTCAGCACAAAGTATTTGTTGCTCCACTAAAGTCAATCTACTCAGCCAGATATAATGCTTTAAAATCTTATGTCACATTGGGTCAGGCAGGATCTCTTGCGTCCACTCTGGTACTGTAGGTCCCGGAGTTGGGATCTGTAGACTCTACCACAGATGGAGCTGGTGACAGGAGGGGTGGAAGAATTGTTTGGAATGCTGTGCACTCTTTCTGCTACACTTGTGCAGCCTGTGCATTCTCCAATCACAGATATGCACGGTATTTGGTGCCTTCTTGGACACACCCTCTCCTTTTTCAAGAAGATAGTGAGAATGCCCTTGGAATGTTTTCTTTATCCTGGAAGTCTCATGCCCTGATGGAGCTCAAAGTTAATTCATTTGTTTGGAGCTTGGTGTCAGGCACATAGTGGAAGCCTATCTATCGTAGCAAGCTACGTTGATTGGGTTCCTCACTGCTGGGCAGACTGGCATTAGAATATATGGTCATTAGTTCTCTTCCCATAAAGAGATTTGTAATATTTTGCAGATAGTGTAGATGGTACTCGGGTTTTGAGATCTGGTGTCCACGGCTTCTCAATAGTCAGCAAAGGAAGAACATTGCTATTCAGTAAAAGCTCTATCCCCTACTCCCAATTCCTCCGTCTACACCGCATCTGCCCCCAGGATGAGGTGTTCCATACCAGGGCATCGGAGATGTCTTCATTCTTTAGGAAATGGGGGTTCCCCTCTTGCATTATAGATAAGGCTCTCACTAGGGTCTCCTCGATATCCTGCAGCTCTGCTCTTGCTCCCCCTCCCCCCATTCGTAACAACGACAGAGTCCCCCTTGTCTTCACCTTCCACCCCCCATCAGTCGCCACATACAGCATATAATCCTCCAACATTTTTGCCACCTCCAACGGGATTCCACTACTGGCCACATCTTCCCACCCCTTTCTGCTTTCCGCAGAGACTGTTCCTTCCGCAACTCCCTGGTCAACTTGTCCCTTCCCACCCAAACCTCCCCCTCCCCAGGTACTTTCTCCTGCAACTGCAGGAGTTGCATCACCTGTCCCTTTACCTTCCCCCTCGACTCCATCCAAGGACCCAAACAGTCTTTCCAAGTGAGGCAGAGGTTCACCGGCACCTCCTCCACCCTCATCTACAGTTTCCGCTGTTCCGGATGTCAATTTCTCTACATTGGCGAGACCAGGCGCAGGCTCGGCGATCGTTTCGCTGAAACCTCCGCTCAGCCCGAATTAACATACCTGATCTCCCGGTGGCTCAGCACTTCCACTCCCTCTCCCATTCCCAATCTGATCTTTCTGTCCTGGGCCTATTCCATTGTCAGAATGACGCCCAGCGCAAATTGGAGGAACAGCACCTCATATTTCGCTTGGATAGTTTACACCACAGCAGTATGAACATTGACTTCTCTAACTTCAGATAGCCCTTGCATTCCCTCTCTATCCCCTCCCCCTTCCCAGTTCTCCCACTAGTCTTACTGTCTCCGACTACATTCTATCTTTGTCCCACCCCCTCCCCTGTCGTCAGTCTGAAGGGGTCTTGACTCGAAACGTCACCCATTCCTTCTCTCCAGAGATGCTGCCCGACCAGCTAAGTTACTCCAGCAATTCATGTTTACCATTGCTACTTCAGTGATGAGCATCATACCAGTGTGAGATTGGAACATTTCTTCATTCAGCCAAAGTCTGTGCTGGTGCATTGACGTGATGAAGGTTTCAATATCGCAGTAAGCCTTCATCATGAACTGGCATCCAGGATAAGATAAATTATCCAGGTTTTCCCAGGGTCTCATCATAGATTTAGAATGTCATGGGGTTGGTGTGGTGAGCAGGAACAGGTTGATAGAGCACATTGGTCTTTTGGATTTAAGGCTATCCTCAAATACTTCTGATGTCATTAACAATGACTTAAATATTGGTCCCACATGCATATACACATTTAATCTATGTACAGTAAATCAATGACTGGTAGTGGGGTGATCTTGACTCAGGCGTGGAAGAAAAAGGTCAACAGTTTTCCATTCCTCCTCCCCCCCAACAAAAAAATCAATTCTCATCCAACGGAAAGCTCAGCATGGCAAAATTTAGTACCACTGCAGAGAATATTGAGGAGAATTAATGTGATATAAAATGATCATGAAGAAGGGTCTCGACCCAAAACGTCACCCATTCCTTCTCTCCAGAGATGCTGCCTGTCCCACTGTGTTACTCCAGCTTTTTGTGCCTATCTTTGGTTTAAACCAGCACCTGCAGTTCCTTCTTACACATGTAGTAAATGTAAAATGGTAATTTGGGAACAGTTAATTTTCAGGAGAATTCTCCATATGCACCCTTTGTCAGACTTGAAAGCTTTTATACGTTTGAATAAAGTCATGTGCTGCTCTTTACATTTTTCTTGGACTTGTTGTGCAGCAAAGATCGCATCTATTGTACTTCTTGGAGTGAATCACACTGCAACCCTATTAAGTGGCCTTCAAACACTGGAAGGAGCTAGCATATGATGATTTTCTTGATCACAGTCAAAGGGAAGATTCTGCAGTGATTCATTAAAAATTTTGTTTGGGACCATTTGTTCAAATTGTCAACTGATGAAATATCTGTTATGGTAATCCTGAAGATTGCATTAATTTCCATTATGATTAAATATTTGAAGTAAAGCATTACAATACCAAAATTAAAATGAATTTGGTTAAGCTCGCATTTTCAGAAGCAACCAGAATCAACTGTTGTTATTCTGTATTGTTACGGGTACTAAATGCAGCTAAATGCAAAATAATTAAATTTCATACACATGATAAATAGTTTAGCAGCAAGTAAAATCCTTCTACTCCTATCTATCAATCTGACATGGCAATTGTGTATATGTAGCTGCAGGATGTCACAAAAGCACCCACGGATTCTCAAATTTCCAAAGATAAATGCAATTTACTAAACAGGCAAATATCAGTAACAAATATGATATAGCCTTGAAACTCAAATGAAACAACCCACGTACACAAAAATCAAAGCTGTACAATCACAGTTAGGCTTTACGACCACTGAGTGTCTACAAAGCATGTTTATTCAGCAGTACCTCTGCAGTCAGAAAATAAGTCTGCAAACCATTTTATTTTTAAACAGCATAATGTTGAAAAATGTTATATAATTTATCTTAAATCAAAATACTAGGGTTAAGGATCAAACCCGTTAGTGCAGACATTTTCAAACATTAATTTATTAATCAATGACTTGAATTAAGGATGTTGTTAACACAGGACTAGTAACATTAACGAGGTACTCCACAAAACCATTATTAGGAAAAAGTTATCCGAGGCAGAAAAATATAATTTAGATTAACTGGCAATGGAAACAAAATTTAAATATAATTCATTACCTTAAATGAAACCAAAGAGACAATTTTTGTATGTAGGTCCGAATCAAATTTAAACTGTAGTCATAACAAAACTGGAGCAGACAACTGTACTGTACACCTTTCAGAAACAAACTAAAAGGTGAAAAACTTTACTAAGAAAACTGGTAGCGATCCAAAGATGAAATTAACCATTAAAGATGCATTTTATTGGACACAGCTCTTGTAAACTTCTAGGGAATGTCTCAAAGTAATATGCTGTCAATGTCTTTATCATCAGACATCAATTGTCACATTTCCAAGTTTGTCGACAATACTAAACATGGTGGGATTGAATAGCGAGGAGGATGTAAAGTAGGCTCATGGGGACACAGACAAGCTGAAAGAGTGAGTGAGAAAATGCTGGATGGAACACAATGTAGAAAAATGCTAGGTAATCTACTCTGGAGCACAGAACAGAAGAGGAAAGTATATCAAATGGTAAGAGTGAATCACCATTCAGAGACCTGGGCTCACTTGTATACAATTTGCTGAAAATCAATATGAGGGCACAGCTGGCAAAACTCAATAAACTCACCAATTTCAGATAACTAAACTTTCCACTTTATTCCAGTTTTGGTCTGATAAAAGATCATCAATTTGTAATGTTACGTCAGTCTTTACATCTTCACACTAGCTTTTGAGTAAACAGTCAGAACTTTCCCCCCAGGATGGAAGAGGATATAGCGTCAAGGTGAAGGGGGGCAGCGGGTGGATGGAGCAAAGTTTAAAACGAAATATGCGGGCAAAAAATGTTCTCTTACAGAATGGTGGGTGCGTCGAAAGTGCAGCCAGCTGGCGATGGTGAAGACAAAACACTATGGGCATTTAAAATGCTTTTAGATGGGCATATGCAGGGAACGGAGTGATAGGGATCATGTGCAGGCAAATGAGATTAGTTTAACATGGCATCATCTTCAGCATGGACGTTGTGTGTGTGGGGTAGTGGGTTCATTCTTCTGCTGTGCTGTTCTATGTTCACACATGATGTTTGGTCATTGGAGTATTTTCATCATTGCTTTATTTCAGATTTCCAGCACAGTAGTTTTTTCAAACAGTAGTTTGATATCTCAGTTCCGGCATAGTTTTTTTCCCCTTCTCTTCTCTGCACTTACTATCTTTTGTCAGTCAGCTGTAATAAACAAGCTTTCTCAATTCTCCCAGCCAGCACCATCCCTAGACTAAGACAGTCTATCAACATTTGTATCACTCAAAATCCAAGTCTGACTCCAACATTATCTCTCCAAACCTCCACTTTTTCTGTAATGTAAAAATCTGATTTCTAACTTTTCCTTGCTCTAATGAAATGTCAGCATCCTGAAATATTTCTCCCTTTGCATATGGTGCCATACCTGCTGAGCGTTTCCAGCATTTTCATTTACGAGAATAAAATTTAAAAGCAACTGCAATGAGTGCCATAATTGTTCTTATTTCATGCTTCATTGATTCAACATTGCACTCTAAATGGTGGCCACACCTTTAGCCAAGCTGTGCCAGCATATTTACAACACCATCAGGAACCGGATAGAAATAATCCAGTTTGTCCAATCAAGGTGTTAGATAATGTTAGTGACACTTATGCACCATTAACCTGCTCAGTGTCTGGTTTGGGTTTCATTAGAACCACTGCCTCCAAATGGCATCATGTCTTTGGTCCAAACATGGACCATAAGATCTTAATTTCACAGAGGTAAGAAAGACTCTGCACACCATCAACAGTCTGAAAAGATGGGTGCCCTATCGCGAGTTATTCATCTCTTTGATACCCCAAAAGCTTCCACTGTCTAGCAGGCAAAAGTCAGGAGCCTATCCCTCCTTGTTACATGCCCTTCAAATTTAGTTCAGAGATACAGCGCGGAAACAGGCCACACCGATTCCACACCGACCAGGGATCCCCGCACATTAACACTACCCCACACACACCAGGGACAATTTTTTACATTCATACTAAGCCAATTAATCTACAAACCTGAACGTCTTTGGAGTGTGGGAAGAAACAGAAGACCTCTGAGAAAACCCACACAGGTCATGGGGAGAACGTACAAACTTTGTGCCGACAAGCACCCATAGTCAGGATTGAACCCAGGTCCCTGGCGCTATAGGGCAGTAGCTCTACCACTACTCCACTGTGCTGCCCTTAATGTGAAAATACATTGCCATTTCTTCATCTTTGCTGCATCTGTAACCTGGACCTAGCTAATGAACAACATTGTTAAAGTATTTTCAACAAAAGGACTACAGTTACTGAAGCTTACCCACCACAACCTTCAAGTATAATTAGGGATGAGCTGCCAATGACATTATTCCAGTAAATGCATATACTTTGTATAATTGTAATCAATCTTTTAAAATGAATTCAGTAAAGAGTATGCTAATTCAGCCTTACATCTTGAATACTATTGTGTGAGACCATTGCAGTGGCTGAAAAATATGAACACTATATTATTTTATCAGCCAAGAATACCAACCTTCAAAGACACGGGAAAATAAAATGCTCCTGGTCAGACATGAAAAACTCAAGACCTACTTGAAGATAATCGGTGGAGCAGCTTTCAGGTTGTGAAGATTCCTGGTATGATTTCCAGGAGTCAAGACGGCTTTAATGGTGAATTGAGTGTCTTGCTTTACTGCGGTTATTAACCCTGTATCAACTGAGACCCGACCCAACCCAACTCCAATAACCTCCAAACCAGACAAGCACAAGTGCACATCTCAAGATGAGAGTTAATCACAGTGAACACCGATAATCACAGTGAACACCGATAATCACTCCCCAAGAGCCACGAGTTATCAGAGGAAGTGAATGGGGTTAGCAACAGTGAGAGGAAAGCAAAAGGTACCACCTCCAGCAACTGGGAACCAAAGGATTCCTGGTTGGCAAATGTATGTAACAAAGGCATGGAATCTTGTTGCATTGCAAGAGCAAGGCAGGAAGCAATTCTTGTTGCCATTCTTAAACCTAACCAACCGATGACAAAATTATAGATGCTCTTTATTCATAACTCTCAAACTTTAGAAACACATTGCTCAACGAGTCAAGTTTTTTTGTTGAGTAAGCTTTTGTGACCAGGTCGTGGCATTTACAACAGACACAGAGCCAAATCTAGAAATAATACTTCAGGGGCTAAGGGGAGGCCTGAAGTTTATTAAATTATTAGAGGCATACAAGGTAGTCAGTGCACACCGTTCTCCCCCCCAGGGTGGGAAAATCAAATACGAGGGCATAGCTTTAAGGTCAGAGAGGGGAAAGTTTAAAGCAGTTGTACAAGGCAAGTTTTTACTTAAGAGTTTACGGTGTCTGAAACGTACTGCCTGGAGTGGCGGTGAAAACATATACAATAATGGTTTCAGAGGCTTTGAGACAGACATGAATATGCAGGGAATGGAGGGATACGGAGAACGTGCAGGCAGAAGGGATGAGTAGGCATTACGTTCGGCACAGTTAGTGGTCTGAAAGCTTTGTCCCGGTGCTGTACTATTCTATGCTCCAATACAAGACCAGTGCAGTCTTTGTGGACATCAACCCAAAACACAGGGTGAAGATTGCAGCTAAAAGAAAGCAGACCATGGGACACAGCGAGTCATCATCTGACCCATCAACGTGAAGGAGATCTCAAACCAATATACACTACCACCTCAGACGCTCAGCTTATTTGTTGTAAAACCTACAAGGGTGCTGTCCTACCGTTGTATCCGCCATACAGAAGGTATGACAGAAGGTGAATATCCCCGACCAATGCACTAATGCTTCAACATTTTGTCCGCTGTTCTATATGATAAGATTTTAAATCAACTACCACAATGTATGCAAATAAAGACCCCCAAAATCAAGAGACTACGCCAAGAAACAAGAAATACAAGTGCTGTCAGGTTTGGTCAACAATACCCTGGCTTACCCCCATCATCCAGTGTCCGTTTCTGAGTCCCATAGCCATAGACAGCAGGATCTACCACAGGAGTAGAATTGTTCAGATGTGACCCAGCATCTATTTTAGCAGCAATCTTCGAAAGGAGAAGAGAAAAACAGAAGCATGTTAGCATTTCAAAATTTCCAACCGAATATTTTCTTTACTCTGCCAGTTAATATTAATACTGGATTGTACTTTTCAAAACTTATCTTTAAATGAATCAGAAGATTATATCAACGCAACAGGTTTAACTCAGCAAATCTGGTATTACAAGGAATTAGATGGTGCACACAATGGCAGAAGCAAGTAGGAAAAGCAGGTAGAAATTAAAAGTTGTTGGATATATAAGTAAGATGAAGTGGAGTCCATGAATCAAAGCATAGGTACTGGGGAAAGGGTTCTCAAATGCAAGAATAGGTAAGACTTTGGTATCAATGGAAAATCTACAAGGAAAGAAGGTTACAATGGGTCAGATTGAAGTTAATGAACGTGGAAATGGGGTCATAAAGAGTTACTGAAGATGTTGAAAGATTTTGGGAATGTAAACGACATGGAAATTGGTGGGCCGATGACATTGACAACTGTCAAGCAGTGGTGGCTCACTGACACGGCATTTTCCAATCTTTCTCATCTCAGCACCACAGCTCACCTCCAACAGGCTTCCGAACAGAAAGGAAATGATTTACAGAACTAATGGGGAATTGTTTTACCCACATCAACTCCACTCCAGAACCCAGGTGACTCAGACTTTAATAGTCAAGATTTGATGCCAGTGTTTGCATGTGTTCAGAGGCCGAGCACCAAATTCAACAACAACTTGTTTACAAAAACATGACAGGATGGGTTTTATAACCAACATCCACAAAAACAACAGGTTGTGTCAACCTGTCTCCACTGTGAAACATCACACTGACAATAAAGATCCACAATAAGATCCTGAACAACAAGTCTCACATTTCTGGAACTGTCTCTCCAGATTTACAATCACCTTCGGCACAGCCTTTTCCAGACAAAGGCTATTTGAAGATCAAGATTTCATATCCAGCACAAACAGCAGTAATTCTTGCCCTTTGTAATTCTGAGACTCAGACTACCTGCAGCAGGTGCTTCAAAGCAATGGACATACACCACCAGCACTGTCTGCAAATTCTTCTAAATCTACCGGCAAGTGAATCCACATCAGTTTCCTCTCCCAGGCCAAATGATCCCAGTACCGAGGCCCTAATTACATTCATTGGCCACATTGGGCAGGCCACACTGTTTCCAGGGCTGATACCCAAGACCAAAAATAGCTATACTATTTTAAGCAAAGGTCAAGCTGTTGGAGGAGCTCAATGGGTCAGGCAGCATCTGTGGAGAGAATTGGACAATGTTTCGGATCGGGACCAGAGGATAAATATTCAAGGGAGCCATCAAATTCTCTTCAGAAAAACTGCAACATCCTCAGTGACTCCTGGGGATGCCTGGCCCACGACTGCTCAGTGGAGCAGTAGCATCAGGATTGGCACACAAAGCTTCAAATCTTTCCATCAGAACCACAAGGAAGCCCAGCTTAAATCGGCAGAAAGAGATCATGTCACAAACTACCCATCCACTGACCCCATCAAACACCTCCAGTCCCATCTATCGTAGTGGTTTTGGATCACATATGGACCTTATCAGCTACCTCCGAACCCACAGCTCTGGAATGAAAGCAAACCATCCTTGATCTGAATGATCTAAGATGAATGGGATCAATAGACAGTCTACACAAATCTGTCGACAGAGGTGTAGCCAAACAAGAGTGAATGCAGACTAGTGTTCTACAAGGCACTAATGTTCCAGTGCCTGATGATCCCAAATGATGGCCTGCTTTTCTGATCTACATTTTGCAAACAAATTTAAAACATGTTTAATTCACAACTCCAAAATAGCTTAAGCATGGCTTGCAAGATTTCCAGATATTATAGTACAAAAAAAGATTCAAATGAAATGGCCATGGAGAGTTACGACCGATGTCGGCAGGACACCACGTTAGTAGGATTTTTAACAATCAAGGACTCATTATTTTTGAAATTACGTCATAAGATCATAAATTTTAGGAGAATTAGGCCATTTGGTCCATCAAGAGTACTTCGCCATTCTTTTTTTAAAAATTACATTTCACAAATCTTGGGTCTATTATTGCCTCTGGAAACACATTAAGCAAATACAGAGGGATACTGCTACTTGAACAGCAGACAGTTTGGCTGAACATTTGGTATTTTGAGCTCTGTCAGACAAAGTTTGCAAAAGGATTTTTTTCCCCTTTGTGTTTGTGAACAGTGGCGAAAATTCGGGAGTGCAGTATCTGGAAGACACCAACCACACCCATCACGGATAGTTCTTCATACCGAGACCTTTTTTCCTCGCGTCACTCCTTAAAGCGCTACCCTGTTGGCTGCACGCACTTCTATTGAAATGCAAATCTAGCTGTGACTATTTTGGAGGGCGACACATCCAAGCTGAGCTCACCCTCGTCCTAAGTATGCACAGATTCCCCAAAAGGAATCACTGGCTCATGGTCAGGTGTGGGAAGTGTCCAATTTTTCCGTTATTTGTATTGATTTCGCCGAGCTGAACCGAGAATTCTACCTTTCATGATTTTGCCACAAGTCATTTAAATGAAACTATTTAGCTGCAAATGTTACAACATTCTATTTGCAATTCTGCCAATTCACAGGTTAATATATATCATACATATTCAGATATTGTAACTCATTCTAACCAAAGAATTACAATTACCAAGTTCACTACCAACATACATATAGGTATGTAGAGTACTTTCATCCTTCCAAGTGCCAAAGGCTCTGTGGAAATAAACATTGCTGACATTATTTTCCTTTTTGTTGTTTTGATCTTCTGACCCAAGGATATAATTGCTTAATGAGCTGCCACAGTAGATTTCAAAAGTGCTTAATTGTCATATGTACCGACAATAGAACAATGAGATTCGTACTTGCAGCAGCATAACAGGCCTGGAAATACAATAATCATTGATAACCAAAAAATGCAATAAGTTAATAACTCCAATACTAGCGCAAAGTAATATTGGAGTCCTTATAAAAAGACAAACTGGTGACCTAGAACTGATCTATATAGTCTGCAGAGGCAGAGCATTCTTCCGCAACATGATAGAGTAATGATAAATGGTTTTCCCTGGTGGAGACACTAATTTTGGAATGAAGAGATTAAGCTGGAGAAATTTCCTCGCTCAGAGCTGTGAATCTTTGGAATTCTCTGTGGAAGGCTAGCTGGAGTAATTTCAAGGTTGAGGTGGATAGATTTTTAAAACATCAGGAATTATGAGGATGAGAGTGGGTTCAAGTCCCATTTCACAGACTCCAGCACCAATATCTCAGCTGATATACATTGCAGTAGAGAGATTCCCTTTCTTCTAAAAAGACCAAAATTCTTCAAGTTTTTTTCAAGTGAACACTTTCGGACAGCAGGGAACTTATTCCTGGCTTCCGGGCAAATATTTCTCTCAATCAACATTACAAAAGCAGATTACCCTGCTAGTAACAATGTTTTTTTTGTGGGAACTTAATTTATGCACATTGGCTGTTCCTTTTTTTTTTGCATTACGTCAGTGATCAGAACTATTTAATAAGGTGCCCTGACATGGTGAAAGATGCTATATAAATGCAAGGCCTTTTCTTACCCACCTTTATTATCTGATGAAATTTATCTTAATTCTTTAGCATCTACAGAACCGAAACACAAAACACACCATACTTAAAACATGTTTAAATCAGAAGTTACAAAAACTGAACTTTTAATGTACCAGCTCAAGGCAGTTAAAGAAAACTATATCTGCTCAATCTCAAAACTACTACTGCTACTGTCCAGACACAGCAGCAGTGGTTTAAAGCAGTCAAGCAAACAACTAGAGTGACACCATCACTGCCACAAAATAAATTATCTGGTCATTCATTTTGCTGCTGTAGGTAGTATCATAACATGTGCAGAGTTGTCATATTCGGTTACACGACAATAATTACTTTGCAATGTAATTAGTTTTGTTAACTGCTTTGGATCAACGGAGATTCGATATGCTGCATAAATACAGTGTATCTATTTGTGCAGCAATGCTCTTGACGAATGCTCTTAAATTCATCCCTAAATTGCTCCCAGTAGTAACAGACCTATAATTACATTGTAATACAGCTAATTACAAGCTCCATCATACATCATTTGCTTAGAAAAAAATCAAATTTATAAACTGTGCTGTGAGCTAAGCTATTGTCCAAGTGGACACATTGTGAAATTTCACCTCAGTTCATGTGGCAGCAATCTTGTCCAAGTCAGGAGGCAGTAATTTCTGTCAAGAGCAAATGTATAAAGCAGTGACATTTCAGTAATGTTTCAGAGACATGGCTCACCCCTAGCTCTCCAGTCCAAAGGCTTCTCAATCCATTGCACTGACCTAAAGGCGTCATCAGGAAAAGGGAGACTGTGGCAGAGTCTGCCTCATGGTAAAGTTTTCATCGACGTGGGTATCTTAATCAATTTCTGTACTCTCCCCGCACCCCCCCCCCCCCCCCAAACACCTAGCAATGAAGTGCCATCCCTTCTGCCTCTCAATGGAATTCACCTTCATCATCATGACTGCAGTCTACATCCCCCTCCAGGCAGATGTTTGGCCAGCGCTTGAACTCTAACTACATGCCATTGTCAACAAACACCATATCGCGTGTACCCCAACATCTTCTCATTGGTCGGGGACTACAACAAGGCAAGCGTGAAGACACTTCCATTGGCACTCCACCTGCAGCACCAGAGATCAAGCACTTGGCCATTCCAGTCCAGCAGAGACACCTATGACTCCAGCCCTTACATCTACGTGGGAACAATCAGACCATCTGGCTGCGCTCTTTCTTGCATTTCGTCAGCTACATAAGAGTGCAGCTCTGGTGAAGAGACTTGTGCAGGACTGGTCAGGGAAGCAGCAGACTGCCTTCACACTGCTTGGTCTCTTTAGACTGGGTGATGTTCAAGGATTCAGCAACAGAACAAATCTGTCACGGTTGCTACAAATTTCATAAAGAATGTGTTGAGGGTATTTCTACCACAATCATCCGAGAGTTCCCAAGCCACCCTTTGATGAACTGGGAGATCAGCAATATATTAAGGACAAGGTGTGCAGCATCGAGGACAGGTGATCCAGAGTTATACAAGTAGTCCACATACGACTCACAGAATGCTATTGAGCTGTACAAATATGCTTCTGGACCAAATAGGACACTCAGACATACACTCGGCAACTGTGGCAGGGCTCACACACCATTGCTTGAAACCAACTAGCGACACATCACCTCCAGACAAGCTCAATACTTGTTTCGAAAATGAAAGTAACAATGTACCTTCATGGGCCCCACAGCCCCCAGCAATCCTGTGACCTCAATCTCCAAGGTGGATGTCAGAAGATCTTCCTCGAGGCTGCAATCTCAGAAAGATTTGAACCCCAATGGTATATCTGGCAACATTCTCAAAACCTTCAACTCGCAACTAATTGGAATTTTCACTGACATCTTCACCCTCTCCTAACCTGCCATAAAAGACATCCATAACATTGGTGACTGAGATGGTCAAGGAGACAAGCCTCAACGACTACTATGGCTGCTCAATGTACTTCGGTTTTTCCACTATGGTCCAATTTATTTCACTGATAATTTATTGTAAACTTGTTGTTGCATCTAAAAATGTGAAGCTGCAGCAAGAAAGAATTTCATTGTTCCTGTTCATATCCGGTGCATATGGCAAATAAACACTTGATTTCTTTATTTTGATCTTGGCCCTGAGCATTTGCAACATTAAAGAAGTTGTTGTTTCATATGTTAAGCCAAGGACTATTCAAAACAGCCTCTAGGCACATCCTTGATGTCAACCAATATCAGCCATGACTGGTTGTACATTTGTTTTCAGTTTGAGAGATTTTATTGTGTCACAAACTGCCAAATAAGTGAATATTAATACTAATAAGTGACAGTAATCACCAACCTCCAAACCCTTTCTATCCATATATCTGTAAACGTAGAATTCAAAAGATTTAGTTTAATTTTGGTCAGGATTAACCTGCTAATTATTTTTAATCTGAGCAGACCTATTTTCCTCTGGGGTTAGTGAAAGCATTGACTTGGTCGATTACATTCTTGCACTGGGCAGAATCTGTGGGATCAATTCCTACGTGGATAGTTTAAGCTGACTATCCATATAGCTTTCATATGGAAGGCCATGCGAACTATCCAGACAAACTATCAGTAATGTCATCTCACACTACCGCAATGACATTCCCCTCGATCAATAAAGCATCACCACATGCTCTTTCCCCCCCCCCCCCCCACCTCTCTCTCTCCTATAGCACCTGTATGCCGGAACATGAAAAGTAGACACAAAATGCTGGAGTACCTCAGCAGCAGGCAGCATCTCTGGAGAGAAGGAATGGATGACGTTGCAGGTCAAGACCCTTCTTCAGAATGATGTCAAGGGAGTGGGCAGTACAGAGATAAAATGTAGTTGGAGACAGTAAGACATAGGAGAACTGGGATGGGGGAGAGGATGGTGAGAGAGAGGGAAAGGGCTGGCTCAATGCATTAATGCAAGATGGCAGCCATCTTTCAATTGTTCTCTGCTCCTTCAGTACCTGCAGAAATTGCCTTGGCATTAATTAGAAGCGTGCAAGGAATTATCCTAGATGCACAAGACGCCAATTACTTAACATCACGGGAAAAATAAACCATGTGGTCACTGGAGTTTGAGAGGTTGCATAAATAGGCTACAGTATTTTCTACGGTACAACTGAGATACTATACAAAAGTATATCAACTTAATGTATTTATAAAATCTTTCTTTATTATCTGCCAGAGCTCCCCTCTACTCCCCTTTTGCCCTTCTTATTTCCTTAAGCATGCTCATCAGTTCTAAAACTCCTTCAGGCATACACTTGCTCCCTGGTGCCTACTCTTTGCCCATTCCTACTCTTTTTTTACTGACCAGAGCTTCAATTTCTCACATCCTCCAAGCTTCCTTACTCCCTTGCTTTCACTAACAGGAACATGCATGCCCTGACCTCTTGCATCATACTTTTAAAAGCATCCCACTTTCCAGATGTTCCTTTGCCTGCAAACAACCTACTGCAATCAACTTTAGCAAGTTCCTGTCTAATACCAGCAAATTTGGCTTAGCCCCAATTCAGAATTTTAACTTGTGGACCCACCCTGTCTTCATCCATTACTATTTAAAAACTAATAGAACAGTGGTCGCTAGTCGCCGACGGACACTTCAGTCACTTGCCCTTCCAAATTTCCTAAGAGTATATCAAGCTTTGCCCCACCCCCTTGTAGGGTGCTCTACATATTGCCAGAGGAAACTTTCCTGAACACATTTGACAAATTTCACCCCTTCTAAGCCCTTAACACTATGGCAGTCCCAGTCTATATTGGGAAAGTTAAAATCCTCTATGACAACCTTATTAGTGATCATGCAGCTATTTGTGATCTCCTGGTATATTTGTTTTTCTAATTCCCGTTGACTATTTGGAGCCTATAATACACTCCCAACAAGGTGATCATCGCCTTTTTTTATTTCTCAGCTCCACCCATAAAGCCTCACAGGGCGAACTATCAGCAAAGTCATCTCGCACTACCACAATGACATTCTCCTTGATCAATAAAGCAACACCACATGCTCTTTTTTTCCCCACCTCCATCTCTCCTATAGCACGTGTATGCTGGAACATTAAAGGTACACACAAAATGCTGTAGTAACTCAGCGGGACAGGCAGCATCCCTGGAGAGAAGGAATGGGTGACGCTTTGGGTCGAGACCCTTCTTCAGACTGATGTCAGGGGAGTGGGCGGTACAGGGATAAAATGTAGTCAGAGACAGTAAGACTGGGAAGGGGGAGGGATGGAGAGAGGGAAAGCAAGGGCTACTTGAAGTTAGAGTCAACATTCATACCACTGGGGCGCAAGCTACCGAAGGGAAATACGAGGTGCTGTTCCTCCAATTTGCACTGGGCCTCACTCTGACAATGGAAGAGACTCAGGACAGAAAAGTCAGTACCTGGGGAGGGGGTGGTTTGGGTGGGAAGGGATGAGTTAACCAGGGAGTTGCGGAGGGAACGGTCTTTGCGGAAAGCGGAAAAAGGTGGAGATGGGAAGATGTGGTTAGTCATGGGATCACGTTGGAGGTGGTGAAAATGTTGAAGGATTATGTGCTGTATGCGACAGCTGAAGGCGAGGACAAGGGGGATTCTGTCTTTGTTAAGAATGGGGGGAGAGGGAGCAAGAGCGGAGCTGTGGGATATCGAAGAGACCCTAGTGAGAGCCTCATGTCCAATGGAAGAGTGAACCCCCGTTCCCTAAAGAATGAGGACATCTCCGAGGACCTGGTATGGGACACCTCATCCTGGGCACAGATGCGGCGTAGACAGAGGAATTGGGAATAGGAGAAAAAGTCTTTACAGGAAGCAGGGTGGGAAGAAGTGTAGTCTAGATAGCTGTGGGAGTCAGTGGGCTTGTAATAGATTTCAGTTGATAGTCTGTGTCCTCTGTTGGAGACGGTGAGATCTAGAAACGGTGGGGAAATGTCAGAGATAGTCCAAGTGAATTTCAGTGTAGGATGGAAATTAGTCGTGAAGTTGATGAAGTTAGTGAATTCTGCATGGGTGCAGGAGGTAGCACCAATGCAGTTGTCAATGTAGCTGAGGTAGAGTTCGGTGATAGGGCCAGTGTACGCCTGGAACAGTGATGGTTTGACGTGCCCTACAAAGAGGTACACATAGCTGGGGCCCATGCGAGTGCCCATAGCTATGCCTTGGATTTGGAGGAAGTGACAGGAGTTGAAGGAGATGTTCAGGGTAAGGACCAGCTCTGCTAGGTGGAGGAGCGTGTTAGTAGATGGAAATTGGCTGGTTCTGCAATCGAGGAAGAAACGAAGGGCTTTAAGACCTTCCAGGTGGGGGATGGAGTTGTAGAGTGATTGAATATCCATAGTAAAGATGAGATAGTGGGGGCCTGGAAAACAGAAGTAATTGAAGAGACAAAGAGCGTGCGTGAGGTGTCTTGGGCATAGGTAGGGAGGGATTGGACCGGGGGATGGGATGGAGTCGAGGTGTGTGGAAATTAATTCAATGGGATGTGAACTAGCAGAAACAATGGGTCCGCCAGGGCAGTACTGATTAAATCAGGCCGTGTGGGGCTGGGGAACGATTAATGGAACCGCCTGTCCCGCTGAGTTACTCCAGCATTTTCTTGTCTACCTTCGATTTAAACCAGCATCTGCAGTTCTTTCCTACACATTAAGCTGCCAGTCCTGTCCTTCTTAGCCAGGTTTCTATAACAGCTGCACCATTTCAGTCATACATACCTAACTGTTTATCCACCTACCCGTTAGACCTCTCGCATTTAAATAAATGCAATTCAATGAGCAATTGAATGCAATTCAACAGCACTTCCTCATTCCCTGCCATGCTCCTGCCTAACCTGTCCACTGAACTTTCTTTCATCAATAATCACAGCAGGATCTTGATCAGTCAGGCAATTGGGTTGAGAAATGGTTAATATAGTGTAGTTAAGTGCATGATTTTGCTTTCTTGGAAGTCAAACCAGTGCAGGAGCTTCACAATGAAGGGCAGGGCCCTGGAAAGTGTTGTAGAGCTGAGGGATCTTGGAATACAGGTACATAGTTCCTTCAAAGTGGCGTTGCTGGTAGATAGGGTGGTCAAAGGGGCTTTCCGTACATTGGCCTTCATCAGTCAGGGTTACTGTGTATAGAGGATGGGCTGTTATGTTACAGAAGGTGGTGGGCTTATGGAACGAGTTACAAGAGGAGATAGTTGAAGTAGGTACTGTAATTACAATTAAAAAATATTTTGACAGGTATTTGGATAGGAAAGCTTTAGAGGGATATGGTCCAAATGCAGGCAAGTGAGCCTAATGTAGATGGGGCATCTTGCTCAACCTGTTTCCATGCTGTATGACTGTAGACCTCAAAGGCTATTTATTGGCTCTGAAGCACTTTACGTCCTGAGGCTGTACTACAAAAGGTGAAAAACTTGTATTTTTCATTCAGCTTTTATATTCATGGTTTTAAAACTGCACATTCCATTTGTTTAGGATCCATCACTTGCTGTTCATTCAACAACTACTTAAATATAGTGCAGGAAGCCACCCCAACTGCTATACTTCAGTGTAGCAGATACCACATGTAATACGATCATAGCAGAGTCAGGAGAATAAATAGCCTTTGCCTACGGCAGTAAAGTTACCAGTCAGATTTATTGAACTGCAAATTGTAAACAGAAAAACAGTGTACTAACTGTAATCACACATTATTCCAGTAACAAAAACATTTTATTCTTCTGGCATATAATAAATTCTAGCTCCTTAACATGTGGTAATGTTACTAAACTATCTCTAATCCTGTATTTAACTGCAAGTCTCCATATAAAGCAAAGCAATCAAAAGAGCTAGCTCCGATTGAACGCTCCAAGGGCAAGTTCCTAGATTTCTACGCAACATTACAGACAATCCCTGGATTAGAGCCTTTTGGGAAATTCACCTGAACAGAATACTACCCAATAATTGACACGCAGAATAAAATATGTTCTTATGGGATTTGTGTGAAAGTAAATAAATAATTACTTTTTCAGCTCACATTTCTTGATACACGAGTAGATTTAGTTTAGTTTATTGAGATACAGCGCGGAAACAGGCCCTTCGGCCCACCAAATCCGCGTTGACCAGCAATCCCCGCACACCAACACAATCACACACTAGGGACAATTTATAATTCTACCAAGCCAATTAATCAACAAACCTGTACGCCTTTTCAGTGTGGGAGAAAACCAGAGATCCCGGAGAGAAACCACGGAGATCATGGGTAGAATGTACAAACAGACAGCACCCGCAGTCAGGATCGAACCTGGGTCCCTGGCACAGTAAGGCGGCAACTCTATCACTGTGCCACCCTAGATGATGCGGCTTTGGAAAATCGTGACACCTCCCCCCATCCCTGCAATGTCTACTGCCCCAGATCAATTTCTACTCAGGGATTGTTACGCAACTTTAAGATTGCATTGCAAGCGCTACATATTTAAAAATCCTAACGCCGATACAAGATTAACTCACTTTATAAGGCTCAAACTTGCATTCATGGTGCTGCTCAGGACTTCAGATTCTTCAAAACAATTAAAAAATCATTGAAGTACCATCTTAAGTGTAGTCACTGTTGTAATGTAGAAAATAGCAAAATTGCACACAGCTTGAATCCAAAAGCATCGATCTATGACGAAGCAATTTATTTTAATTAATCGAAAGAAACATTGGCCAGCATATTCAGGATAATAAGCCTATATCCTCTTCATAATGATGCCATGAGATTTTTTTTAAATCACCTGATGAGCATTGGAATCTGTTTGATCTCTCGTTTAAAAGTCATCGCCTCCAATAGCAAAGCAGTTCTATCACTGCTCCAGCAGAGCCTGTCTGGATTTTGTGCCCAACTCTGGGTGGAACTTCAGAATCAACCTTCAGAATCAAGAGTATTCACAATGAGCCAAAGCTAATATTCTGCAAATATTAGCACTTTAAATCCCATTGTTCTATGCAAGATCCCACAATGATGCATTGATGCCACTAGAGTTTAAAAAAGTTTGAAAGACAGTTTTTAAGTGCTTTAGCTGTGTCTTGCAGAACTTGCAATTTTCCAACATTAACACTGTAAAACTTTCTTAGCACTTTGCAGAAGAGGCCAGACCAGGTGGTGTTAGCAAATAACCAAAAAACTTGTTCAAAGCAGCAGCTTTCTAGGTGATCTTAAAATGACAGAGGGAGAACTAGATGTAGAAAGATTCATGCAGGAAATTCCAAAGCATGGAGCTTCAGCCAAGATTCCACTAGTGGAGTTCTGCGATAGAACAAAACAGCACACGAACGGACCCTTTGGCCCACAATGTTTGTGCCCAACAGTATTTTACAATCTCACTGGTGGAGAGGACCAAGCTAAGGTAGGTGTACTATTTGTGAATCACTTAAATATTTATCTTTAAATTCTTAATATTAGAAAGTTAATATTTTAAATGCATGCACACATTAACATAGGGAGCCGACTAGTACCCGAGTTTGTCAACACCTACCCTACATAGCATTGGTACCACTCCAAGTTGAAAAACTGCAGTATTATTAGTCCCACAAAGTTCAACAATTTTTCGCCATTTCGCAGAAAATTGTGCAACCTGTTTCAGGAAAATGTTGGCCTGTTCTCAAGACAGCAAATGGTTTGACTGGGAAAGAACAACATTTAACACACAGTAAACTAAGATATACATGGGAGTATGAAAATAATGTCAATTTGGACATGCCAACAACACAAACTATCTCCCAACAATTAAATTATTTAAATTTGGTGCATTTAAATTTTTGCTTGACCTATCAGCCAGAGCCAAATTTTCATTCCAAAAGTATGACTCAAAGAAATGTACACAGTAAGGTGACCCTGGAAATGATGCAACTAATCTCATTAGTCAGATTTAAAATGGTCAGTAATACCCTGACAGCACAGTGCCAAATGTAGAATGCTAATGTTTCTTAGGTACCTGTGAGAATCATACATTTTTTCAATCATATGCAATAGGGCAAATGCTCTTCAGTTTGGTCACAGATTTTCCACGTTGGAAATATCTCCTCAAAGCAGATATCCTCCTTTCACGTTCAATAATGTTCTTTAAAAACTAGCACAGTGAACTGTTCTCAGGACATCGAAAGTTCAGGTAGAACTGGGATAATAGAAAGCAGGAAAGATTATGAGGAACTCACACTCCTAGCAAGGCTTTAGCAAGAACATGGTTCATCGCGCAGCAACGATTGTTGCTTCCATCTGTGCTTCTGACAAGAATTAACTAAGCAGACACCTCAAAGTTCTGGAGAGATACTGCCTTCTCCAGCATAATTCAATCAGCTCCCAAGAAGCTACATTGTTCACATGCCCAGCAACAGGCTGGCAAACCAGACAATCTATTCTGTGCTCATTGACTTCAAGGGGTTATCTGGTAGATAGAATTCATAGATCATAGAACAATCCTTAAAGAAAATGTAATAATCCCCACCAACGCATGGTGTTCCTGCCCCATTAACACTCAAAAATTAAGGTTGGAGGTAAAATTTATTTTAGTCAGTTTTATACATACATCTCATGTCACTTATACTAAAAGATCAAAGTGATAATTTATGATTCATTCACAACTGAAACCACAGTACCAATCATTCCAGATCCATTTATAATACTTACAGTGTACAGATCTACACATATCTTAAATATTCTCCAATGTTCAGACTAATGCAGTTTTGGTGAAATACACAATTATACACTAAGGGAAATGATTTCACAGAACCTATAATCCCAAGGCAAATTGTTAAAGTTAGTTTGGACTAAATGGAAATGGCTGCTTGAATTAACAAGATAAATAATTTTTCACAACCTACCATATGCCCTGAGATTAACATAAAAAGCTGGAGTAACTCAGCGGGTCAGGCAGCATCTCTGAAGAGAAGGAATGGGTGATGTTTCGGGTCGAGACCCTTCTTCAGACCATATGCCCTTGTCATAATAGGTACAGCAATCAAACAAAATATCAGCAGGTACCAATCTACACTTAACTAGCACCTGACCACAGTTTAAGGATACAATCGGCATTTGTCAAGTCATATATTGGCAGAATAACTATATTCTGTCAATAAATATCTACAAACTATCAACACACAAGCTATCAACATATACACCAATCAACAACCATTAGCTTGCAATATTATACTCAATCTTGCACTGAAAACAAGGAAAATGTTACCTTCTAAAATGTATTTATACAGCATGTAAACTACAAGTTTGCTATACAACAGGTAACAGCACAACAGTAAACATTTCATTATCTTAGACAGACACATGGTACACTACCTCTAAACAACCACCAGAATATCAGGCAACCGTCATCCAATGAATGATCCAACTGACAACTATAGTTGTGTTAGAAGAAAATTTCACTGTGTCTTCACTTCTCCGAACAGAAAATTATCTTCCTGACTCATCGCTGGAAGACAGCAGTAATAAACAGGAACATGCCCCAGTGAGTAATTATGTAACTAATGTATCAGCTTACAAGGCACGTGACGGATATAAATACATAAGCTGAAGCTTTGCTGTATACCAAACTGGGCAATACACAAAGCAATGCAAGCAAAATATTTCTGCAGGTTGAAATTATACATCATTCTTGCCGCCAGCCCATGCTGATGTCGTAGGGAAAAAAAGCAACAGGGCAGGTGGAGATTTTCTAAACCTTGATGTTACAGAACAGATTAAATAATTCATTCAGGAAATGCCTGTAGTTGGCAGAGACATGAATAAACTGCCTTTATTATGCCATTCTTTGCAAATGAACAAAAGCAGCAATTTGATCAGAACGTTGCTAACCAGTGTTTTTAAGTCATCTTTCACCAGACTGAAGGAATCAGAAAGACACTGCCTTGGGTAGCAGACAACAATAAGAACATTGGCCCCTTGGAAAATAAAATTAAGTGCAATAGGAATTAACTATGAAGTCCCAACACTTAATTGATGTCACACTATTGAAGTTTAGTCAATGAGAATTTGGAGAAGAGAGATTATGTACATTGTAAAACAATTTTTGGAGCTACGAGGACAAGAAATATTTTAAGCTTTGGATACAAAAATATTTTCTACTACTGATTTCTCACTCGAGTTCTCCTAAGAGGACGGGACTAGAACGCTGAGAGATTTCCCACATATTCTCCACAAGCAGCTCCTGAGCGGCAGGCCGTTTTAGAATGGACTCTCCTTTTAGTCTACACCTTCCCCATGAACAGGTAAGTGCTTGACCGACACTGGGTATACTATGGAAGAAACTCATCAACTTACTGCGAGAGAAATCAAGGTGCAACCACAATGTGGTACAGAGCAGGAAAAGATTTTGTTCACCTTTTTCCCCTTTCTCCCTATCAGCAGGGCCCCCAAGTAATACATTTTTACTTCTCTCCTCTTATTTTACATATTATCAATTTTATCTGAAACAACTTATTTTAAACAGCAGCCAGGAAACTGGAATAAAAAGAGCACTAAATACGAAGGAATTGGTAACAAACTTTGAACAAGGAACACATGGATACATTAAGCCTCAATATGAAAGTGCCACAATCTTTCCTTCTAAACCAGACTCACACTGAAAAGACATTTTCCCTCTTCACCCAACCATTTGCAGCACACATGTAAACCCATTACTTTTACTCCACCAGGTACCAAAAAAATGTTTTCAGCAAATATATTTCCAGTGCTATAACTTCTGTTTGCCTAGCACATTCTTGCTCGAGATTGTCATGGGATTATTGAAGTCCATCAGAACAATCTGAATTAGCAATGAAATAACAGGACCTTTGACATTGAAGCAGTCATTGGGAAAACACATTTTTGATTCTGTATATGACTTGACCCTGGATTGTAACCCTAACCCCAACATGTAACACACAACAGAAAAATTCACAAACTAAAATCTGTTGCAATTTCTTATCATTACTTATCAAAAGTATTTTCAGACAGTTTGAACAGTGTAACATTTCTCATCAGATTTTCAAATATCATAGCCTTGATCAGGCATTCTTAAATATGGTGGCACGGTAGCGCAGCGGTAGCGCAGCGCAGCGGTAAAGTTGCTGCTTTACAGCGAATGCAGCGCCGGAGACTCAGGTTCGATCCTGACTACGGGTGCTGCACTGTAAGGAGTTTGTACGTTCTCCCCGTGACCTGCGTGGGTTTTCTCCGAGATCTTCGGTTTCCTCCCACACTCCAAAGACGTACAGGTATGTAGGTTAATTGGCTGGGTAAATGTAAAAATTATCCCTAGTGGGTGTAGGATAGTGTTAATGTGCGGGGATCGCTGGGCGGCACGGACTTGGTGGGCCGAAAAGGCCTGTTTCCGCGCTGTATATATATGATATGATATGATATGATATGGTGTTCCAAAACTGAACCACGCTTAGATCAGTGCACGCAAGAAATTAAATACTTTTAATATATGATACTTTCCCCACAGATAGGCAGAGGAAGACTAAATAGATAAGGACAGGATTCAAGTCAATAACTTGCATTTATATAGCATCTATAAATAGTAGCTAAAGAAACCACTCAGCTAGCAGGACTAGATGGTGTGATTGAAACCATTTAAAAGGTTTTAGACCAGAGGGAATTGTTAAGTTAGTACTATCGAGTGAGGCATTAACCCTGGCAAGACACAAAATACCGGAGTACTTTCTTGGTCTCGACCCGAAACGTCATCCATTTCTTCTCTCCAGAGATGCTGCCTGTCCCGCTGAGTTACTCCAGCGTTTTGTGTCGACCTTCAATTTAAACCAGCATCTGCAGTTCTTTCCTACACATTAACCCTGGCAACTTGGTTCTGTCATCCTTTCTACTCCTCAGTTCAACTGCTCCCTTGTCACTCAATCTCCTCACCTGCATCATTTTGTTGGATTTTCAATTATTCTAGCTTCAATATTTTGTGAGAGAGCCATTGCTGAAAGGGATGAGAAAAGGCTAGGCGGGAGATGGAGACTAAAAGGAATTGAAATTTCAAGTCATCCACAAACATCATTGTAAATAAGTTTTTTCTATACTGCATTAAACATCCACAGGTTCCAAGTGGCCTCCACTTCAAAAATTACATTTGATTCTTCCAATATTCAGTTTTGTGCAGCAGCTTCTATAAGTTTCATCACAACCTTAAAAACTCTGCTGAAAAACTCATCTTTCCCCTTGTGCAAAATGATTTAAAGTTGAAGACTTTCAGTGGGGCATCCATCCGGTTACCTCAATTACAGTAGTCTGCCAGTCTCGACATTTCATTTGCATTTCAAAAAGTTTTCAGTTGATTTAGTGTCAGCAAAGTGTGACAAAAAAAGCCTTGCCTGCACAAGGAAGATACATCAGAACCAGGGAAAATAAAAAATCTCTCAGTGGGTCAACAGGCAACCTGGAGAAAATCTTTAAAAACATATACCTCGTTAGACCAAATGTCACCAATCAGCAATCTTCTCAGTATCCGATTCAGAAATAAAGATGCCTCGTGAATCTATTAAAAGACGGCTGCCAGGTTCAGTCTGGAGCTGGCTATTTCACTTGTCACTTGCTCATTTTTAATCTCGGAACCAAAAATTAAAAAGGTTATCTGGATCGATTTTAAGACAATGAAGGCAACATTTCCTCTGTCAGTAACAATTTGCCACAAATATAGTATGATCACTCACATAAATTATTGACGAGTTATATGGTTGTTAATGAAAAATAAACATTTAAATGCAGCCAAATTGCCAATGTAAATGGATATACAAAATGTGTGATGTCAACACAAATAGAAGTGGAGCGATTTCCTCCTTCATTTGTTTAATTACTATGTTCCAATGTGGAAAAATTTAGGTTTTGGTTTATTGTCATGTGTACCAAGGTACAGTGAAAAGCCTTGTTCTGCAAGTTATCCAAACAGATCAGATATACCGTATGGATACAATCAGTTCAAACTCAAGTACAATAGATAGAATGAGTACAAAATATTGTTCTCAGCTTTGCAGCGCATTAGTTCCACAGACGAAGTCCAATGTCTCCAATGAGGTACAGGCAAATAGAACAGTACCCTAGCTTATGGAAGGACCGTCCATAAGCTTGATAATGGAGGGGAAAAATCAGTTCCTGAGTCTGGTAGTATACTTTAAAGATTCTGTACCTTCTGCCGTACAGGAGCAGAGAGAAGGAATGGTCGGGATGGTTCCATCAATGATGGAAAATCGAGTATGTGAGATCTACATCCACACCTCTACCGTTTCTTGTAGTCTTAGGCAAAGGTATACCTAGCTGTTGTGCTTGTTATGGTGTATCTGTAGAAGTTTGTAACAGTCATTGGCGAGATATCGAATCTCCTCAGTCTCTTCAGGAAGCAGTGCCTTCTTGGCTTTTGCATTAGCCATTAGTCCATGTCAGATCATGGGTAATATTAACACCAAGAAACTTGAAGGTCTCAACTATTTCCACATCTGTACTATTGATGCTGACTAGGGCTCGTACTCAAACATGCTTCCTGACGTCAATAATTAGCCCCTTCGCTGACTTTGAAAGAAAGATTATTGTCCTGACACCAAGTTCTTTATTTCCTTCCTATACTGCGCGTCGCCATTGATCGTGATTCAACCGACCACAGCAGTATCGTTCATAAACTTGGAGATGGATTAGAGCTGAATTTGGTCGTATAGTCATGAGTGTAAAGGGAGTATACTAGGGGAATGAGGACGCAACCTAGCGAGGCATTGGTGTTGAGTTATCGTGGAGGAGGGGTTATCACCGATGCTCATTGATTTTGGTCTGTGAGTCAGGAAGTCGAGCATACAGAGGCACAGAGTGTAGCAGATTCATCGGTCCAGGAGATTGGATGGAATTATGGTGTTGAAGCCGGAGCTACAGTTGATAAATATGAGTTTAACATTGGAGTCCTTGTGGTCTAGGTGTTCCAGAGATGAGTATAGGGCAAAGGGGATAACATCTGCTGTGGACCTGTTGCAATGCTAAGCCAATGGCAGTGGATCAAGGCTAGCTGGGAGGCTGGAGTTAATATGCGCCATCATCAGTCTCTCAAAGCACTTCACGATGGTAGATATCAGAGCCACTGAATGGTAGTCATTAAGACACGTCACTTTACTTTTCATCGGCATTGGGATGATAATGGTCTTGGAATGATAATGGAGTAGTGAGAGGTTTTAAAGATGCCAGGAATCCATGTGGAACAGTTGCTTACCACGGATTCACTCTGAGGAAGGTCGATCTTACATCTGCCTCATTAACCAATGGTACAGGTGCACCCAAGAATGGCAAGGCAGGTGGCATTCCACCACTAATCCTCTATTCCAACAGGGTGTACAAAGCATTACGTTCATCAGGGAAGAGACCTATTATTGCCAGAGATACTGCCTCCTTCGCTTTGTAGTCCATAACGGGCAAGTATTGCCATATTCTATGGGGATCCGTGTCATTGCTTCGAGACCAGTTTAGTCCAGAATTCCCTCTTGACCTTCTTAATAGCTCTGCGGTCCTACAAAGATTTATTGTATAGCTTGGGATCATTTGACTTCAATGCTGCAGGCTTGGATGTCACCTGGGAGTGGTCTCGTGGTTCATTCATGTTTTCCAGTTAGGGAACACATTGAATGGTACATAGTGCTCTGCACATTTGCTGATAAAATCTGTGACACCAGTGGCATATTATTCATCTAGGTTAGCTGCAGATTTCTTGAATATGGACCAGTTCTTCGGCTAAAGGCAATCACGAAGGGTGTCTTCTGTTTCAACAGACCAGCACTGCATGACTTTCTGTATCAGATCCTCCTCCTTCAGATTCTGCTTGTAAGCAGGAAGCAGAAGCATAGCCAGGTAATCATATTTATCAACGTGCAGCCTGGGAATGGAGCGGAACAAGTTTTTAGTGGTTGTAATAGCAGGAGTCATGGATGCTTGGGCCTCAGGTTGGGCAGGAGCCATGCTGATAATATTTTGGTAGCACGCCAAAGAGGTTGGCCTGATTGAAGTTGGGCACTTCATTTCAAGACGATTGATGATAGTGTGTAATTCCCCAAGCTTAGCATTGGTCTGCACTGGGATGTAGACTGCAGGTAGGATAGCTGCAGTGAATTACCTTGGCAGGTAGTAAATAAATTTAGGTGGGGCAAAGTTTATAACACGAATAATTAAAAGCATACCATCCAGGAGAGAATAAAGTGTCTCAGCAATATTCCCATTTCAATGCTCAAAACACCTCCTACCAGAAATCCACCCTTGACTCTGTTGTTTGACTTTGTGCTAACCAGGCTCGCCATCTCTCCTGGTCTTGGATGACTTGATGTCCAGGATTGAACTGTTCAGTGGTTCAATGAAAGAACCATGATTGCTATTTTCCTTCAGTCAGTGGCTGAAGAAAGCCCTCCTAATAAACTACCACAGAAGATATTGAAGTTGAGTAGTCTTGGACAGGCTTCAATTTCAAAAAAGGACACCATTAGTGTTAGTGAAAAACTCCACTTCAATCAAATACAATTGCTGATGCAGCATTAATGTAACAGATACCAACCGGTGAACCATGTGAAAGATCAAGCTATTTTATCTTCAATAATCCGGTTCTACTTAGCCACATGCAAGCTAACAGGTACTTCTATTTAAGCTTCAGCAATGAAAACATAAAATGGCATACAAACCTATTTTATCCAGTTTCATCAAAAATAATCTGAAAATTACTGATTGAGGCCAAAAGATGAAAACACTGGTGTAAAGGTTTTAAGTTCTCAGACATTCATTCAATGGTATGAATTTGTACTATTAACCATTTTGTTCTGCTGATCTAACTTGCATTCAAGCTAGCTTCTAATGTACAGACACCCAAGACTCTTATGGGCCACATTCACAAGGATTCCTCATCACCTTAATTTCAAGGTCATGTGGAAGCAGGAAAGGCTGGGCATGAAGCTGGGAGTGTTAAGAGTTCTTTGGCCTATTCAGCATCTGATCAGGTATTGATACTGCTGGGAGCAATAAAGGAAATATTTGGATCTACAGCACCAGCAAGCCACACTGCAATAATAAAATCACACACAATAACCTATTTCCTGTAAGTAACGGAGACAACAGACAAAAAAAAAAAAAGAATCAGGTAATCATAAATGAGTTCCAAGTTCCTAACCATCACCTCAACAAATAGGATCACAGCCCGGGTAGCTGCCATCAGAGTTATGATTTGACATGATATACTCACATTTACAAAAAAAAATTGCCTTCTCATTACCAATGACTCTGCTTTGATAAGGAACAATTCCACTGACATCTATTGCCTTGCCCAAGGAACAATTATTCAAGGGAAGCCTTGACATTTCTCTGGTCCCAAATCAAAATAGACATTTTCCCTGTCCTATGAAAACATGCATTTTTCCCCCAGGTACGAGTGCAAAACAAAAGAAATGGAGGTATGTATGTTCCCACCATCTGCCTCCCTAAACATTAACTTAGAGGATAAAATGTGACACCTTTGAATTCTAGGGCTGATCATCTTACAAAAACATATGTGGAAAAGTTTTTGATCGTCTCTTTCACATGGTTACTGACATTTAACTAGGTACAATACAATTCTGACAAAATCCTTTTAGTCATGAGCATTTATGGAAACATAAGGCTACAATCAAATGAGTCAATTTGAATGAATTACATATGCTGTAAAAAACCCACGAAAGCCATTTGAAGTCATCAGAAGTTCAAAAAGATTATAAGCTTGATGGCACTCATATATCTAAGCATAATATTACAGGAAGATCAGTAGATTATTATTCCAATACCACAAAGAAAATATATGAAGGCCTAATTCTGCCTATGCTTATATATGCACTATTGCTCCAAGGTTGGTCATAATCTTTCAGTGAACTGGATTCCAAATCTGATTTGACAAAGATGTAATTTCTTTCATCTGCTGAATGAGATGACTTCTCAGTACTCTGCGTTCCCAGAGATCCGTTTTTGAAACCTTCTCACAAGGCATAAAACTTAAAAAATTTGAAAGTATGCAGAGTTAAACAGAGCAGCTGCCTTTACATTGACAAAGTTAGTTAATATAGATATGGCTGCGTAAACAACAGGCATATCTACAGATACATTAGATTTAGTGCATTGATAGGACACAGTCAAGTTTTGCTCCTCAAGTTGCTCATAGAAAACATCTAGAAAAGCACAGTTTAGGCATTAAAAGGGTGCTGAACTGTACTTTAACAACAGTACTGTTCATCTGGATCATTTAATCTGGATTGCTTTGACAGCATTCAATCGTATTCTCAGTGGCAGTGTCAATCAGCAGGATGCTAGTTCGGTGCAGAAACTCATCACATTTCACCATCTACTAATGATTATCACACAACTTACTTAGATTATTTGCTCAAGAGTGTAACAACCTTTTAAGTATACATCCACTTGTAAACATCCAAAAGAAGCTACCTACCCAAGGACGAGACTACAACATACTGCTGAGCTTTTCTAACTACAATCATTTAGCAGGCAGCAATGACAAATTTCCCAATTTTAATAGATCCATGAAGACCCTGCCCACTGGGAATGGGGAACAGATAAATCTGAAGCCATTGAAATTAGGATACTCCTAATAATATAGCCACCATTCCAACTACTACTAATATATAGCCAATTCATAATCCATCAGCATCCTGAATTGTAGCCTTGTATTGATCATTCCCTTTGTGATAAAGTTTACAAAAACTTTGCAAAACCAAATATCTGTACAGTCACATTGTTTCTTCACTCCCTGTACAATTTAATCTTAGATTACTTCATAACTGCAGCATAACTCAGCAAACAGACACCTGTAAATAGAAAGATATATAAGAAAATAACTGCAGATGCTGGTACAAATCGATTTATTCACAAAATGCTGGAGTAACTCAGCAGGTCAGGCAGCATCTCGGGAGAGAAGGAATGGGTGACGTTTCGGGTCGAGACCCTTCTTCAGACCTGAAGAAGGGTCTCGACCCGAAACGTCACCCATTCCTTCTCTCCCGAGATGCTGCCTGACCTGCTGAGTTACTCCAGCATAATGTAAATAGAAAGAACTCCTTGTGTCATGCAAAGCCTTCATTTGAAGATGATATGGGACATGGAAAGATAAAAATGGTGGCAAATATTAATGGTCATTACGGGGTACTTGAGAATGTGCATTATTTTACGATTAAGCCTCCCGACGTTTGGTCAATGATCAGTTAACTGGAATGAATCAAAATGCCACAACTACACCCTATTCCCAAGGAGAAGACATCATAATGAGGTGTTCCACTTAGTCACTGCCTGATGTCTACACATGAACATCAGTAAAAGGGGGGTTTGACATACTTTGATTTGCTTAACAGCGTGATAACCTCACCACGCTACTGAGGCCAATATGCAAACGGTGCAAACCTGAATAGTTCTACAGTAATGTTCAACATTTAATCGACATATTTTGTGTCCTAGGAGGAGAGGAAGGGCAAATATAGGATAGTCAATTCGCAAACTGGAAATGTTTTCTAATTTTTTTAAACAATAGCTCCATTCATGTGGAGAAACCACACACAGGAGAATGCTGTCCAATGCCTGACCATCATTCCAATGCTAAGTTACAAATGCAAGTTGTGTAATCAATACTTACATAAGCATATATGGAAAATACATTTGACAAAAACAAGCTTTAAAATATAAATATGGTAACAATAGTTGCACACAAGGTCAAGCTGTGATTGCACGAAAATGTATCTTTCCTGTGAACACCAACTTCATTTGTACTGTAATGTTTAACATACAAGACCCCTTCAATGAAAGATTAGTTAAATATACACACAGCAAAGTAGAACTTTCCATCTTCCGCATTACTTGAAATGATGTTAAAGCTGGCTGTGCTGGTACCCGGTATCACGTCAGCTTGAAGCGTCAGAATTTCACCCCACACAGCAATGACAAATTATACACATGGTAGGGCATACAGGAAAACAAGAACTTTCCATTGTTCCACCTGTTTATGGACAGGTCTTCCTATAAAAAATGTTCAGAGTTTACTTGAACATATTTTACAATACAAAGGGGAACTGCAAGTGATTGTACATCCATTACAAATAGTATGAGCAATTTAAAGTTAATATAAGCTACATTTTGGTGCAAATGTCATTTGAACAATTTTTCTTATATTCATTAGAGTATGATGGTGAAATAAACAACATTAACATTAGGGAAAATTGGTTGCTTTAAAATGCTGTTTCCAACAGGAGCAAAATAATCCTCTAATTTAACAACTTGTAAAGACTAACGATATAACATATGTACAAGATAAACTAAAATGGCTAATATGAATGTGAATAAAAGTCAATGATTCTCATTAGGATGAGTGATAGTTAAAGGATATTGGACATTACTTTTGATTACAACCTTCCCTCTGAGCTCTGGGCAATTATTGTTCTTAATTACTACAAAAAATATGTTTCCTATCGGAATAAGGCTTGGGAACTTATATACATTTCATTTGTTACAGTGACTGATGACTTTTCTGCTCCACAATCTGCTAAAAGAGATCAAAACCAGATGCCGGAGTAGCAAATACATTTAATACAGGCTCTAAATCGAATAGATTACCAGCAAAAAAATGCATAACAACTGTCAGGCAACTTTCTAAAGATCAGGGGCAATAAACTAAAGGAAAACGGCATCCACACTGCAGTCAGTTGTTGATGAATGGATCATGTATAGCACAAGATGATCTTTCTTGTGAATGCAATGCAGAAGGTAAATGGCATTTTGTCACACCATAAATTTTCAGCTATTAAGTATTGAAGTAATTTTATTATTTTCTGTCTTCAAGCGAAAAAAGACTGTCCAAGTTTTAAAAAGTTGGAGTTTCCATACTTAAAAGTAAAAATCTCAACTCTATTGAGAGCTCAAAGGTACCAAAACAAATCTTACTTCAAATTCTCTGCACAATGTTTCCAATTTTAACTGTGACTAATATCAAATTCAAGCAATCTGAAATAAACGCAGGCCCTTCTAATCACTCCCCAGTACCTGAATAAATGCACAAAAAATGAAGTACCTAAACACAAACTGCTGGAGGAACTCAGTGGGTCATGCAGCATCTGAGGAGGTGATGGAAAGACAACATTTCATATCGCGGCCCTTCTTCAGACTGATGAAGAATATAGAATCATTCAGAACTAGGGTCCCAACCCCAAACGTCATCTGTCCATTCCTCCAACACTTGGTGTTTTGCTCAAGATTCCTGCATCTACAGTCTCATGCGTCTCCATTTAACCAACCAATGTTGGTCATTAATGTAATGGACATTGATTTGATGACATCCATAATGAATAACTGATACACTGTTGAATATGGGGTGAGGACATGAGATGCAAGAGTCTACATGAAAGATTTTGATTTCTGTTTTTAAACCTGATTCCTCATAAGATTTTGGGAGTTTCTCAGGTCAGTTTCCGTTCACATTGTGATTTCTATTGATTGTACAACTTGACAGCTCCCTGGCATGTTACTTATTCTTCTCATTATACAGTCAATGGTAGCATTATTCTGTTACCCAAAATAGTTTTTTGCCAGCTAAAATGTGAGAACATGGAAAATTCAGAGAATTGAGAAACAAGGAACTGCAGGAGCTGGTTTGTAGAAAAAAAATCATACCCTTGTAAAACAACAATTGACTGGATGTTTTCTCATTTAATCTTCCTATTATTTCAAGCGCACTCATGAAAATTGTTTCAAAACTGAATATCCACCATACATGGCCCGATAAACAAAGAATTCAGCACGCAAAGAGAAATTCACGTCTCCTTCGGTCGAGTCCGAAGTTTTAGAGACTTGGAAGCTGCAAAATGGCGCCAGTTCTTGGCGACTCTGCGTGCTGTCCCAGAATAAGATTTATTTTGTTCATGCACAGGGCGGTTTGATGGATAGCATATAAACAAACAATTCACTGTACCTCTGCACACGTGACAATAATGAAATCAGAGGCATCACAAATTGCCAGTTTTGAAAATGACATCTCCAGATAAAATATTATTCAATCATCTTCTCAACTACCTCAATTTTAAAAAACACATCACAGCATACAATTCAAAGAAACCAGTTGGGTGCATGTGGCCTTCATCTATCCTCTTACATAGAACTCTCAACTTCATCTTAGACAATAGATGCAGGAGTAGGCCATTCAGCCCTTCGAGCCAACACCACCATTCAATGTGATCATTTTTATTCCCGTAACTTATCCATAGAACTGTGCAGCACAGGAACAGGCCTTTTAGCCCACAATGTTTGTACCAAATATCATGTCAAAATAAACTGATCTAATTTATCCGTACATGATTCATAACTTCTAATCCATGCACAACTCTTAACAGTGCACAAATTCCATACACTAAAGTGATTCCAAGATTGAGAATCATACAAAACTGTCAACACCATAGGATGTACAAATACAAAGACTGTGATTTGGCCATTGGTGGAACACCATTCATTGAAATGGAAAAAGGTTTTCATCTCAAGTAATACGAGGCAACATTTGCTGAACTACTGTTTTTGCAACTGCAGAATCTCGCAAGTACTTTATTTTGGAGGAATAAAGATATCTAAAAAACAATTAAGATATATTTTGTAGTCTAAAACTCTACATTGGGTCGAAAAAAACCTGTAGTAGAGGTCTGAGGGTATGTACTGCACAAGTTTCAACCCAGTAGTGGGGGAGTGGAACCGAGGGTGGGGGGGGGGGGGGGGGGGGGGGGGAGAGGGTCTGTTGGGTAGGTGGATGAGAGGGAGATTCGACTTCGAGACTGATCCACGATCTGTTCAGGAGTAAAGCTGCAGTGGGAGCTGGAGCCGGCTCCAGACATCCGGAGGGCAGTCGTGGGCGCCATGCGGCCTGCCCCGGGCAGAGGGTCGCCCCGGGGGCGGGGGGGCAGGGCCCCGGTCCCCGGCTGCACAGTCTCAGGCTTCCCCGGCCCTCCGCCGAAGGCCCTGCCCCCTCCCCCCCCCGGCCCTGACTCCGCGCCGCTGCCGCCGGCCAGCGCAGGAAGCCGGACTCCATCTTTTACCTGCCGCGCCCTCTGCAGCGCGTCGGCGAAAGCCTCCACCTTGGGCCCGGGCGAGTGTCCGGCGCCGAGGCCGAGCGCCGCCGGGGTGAGGATGCTACCATACTCCGCCATGGCCGTCTCCCAGAGAGAGCATACTGGGAAAGGGAAGCGGAACCCGCGTCACCGCCGCACCTCTCGCGAGAGCTGGGCCCCGCTGCAGCAGATACACCACTTTCCCGTGACGTCACCGGCCCAGCCCGCTCCCGCTTCCGGGTGGCCACTGGCACACAAAATGCTGCATCTCTGGAGGAAAAGGATGGGTTAAGGACGAGACCCTTATTAAAACCTGTTTGCATAGTTGACTTTAAATGGAATGAGTAGAGGAAAAAAAAACCCTGCAGATGCTGGTTTAAATCGAAGGTAGACACAAAATGCTGGAGTAACTTATTAACTTTATTTATATGCTGTAACTGTAATTCTTTTTTGTGCAGAATCCACAGGCATTGCCACTTTCATTTCACTGCACATCGTGTATGTGTATGTGACAAATAAACTTGACTTGACTAACTCTGCAGGTCAGGATGCATCTCGGGAGAGAGAAGGAATGGGTGACGTTTCAGCCTGAAGAAGGGTCTCGGTTTTTGGTGCCAGATACCAGCGGACACCTTCAGGGGTCTTGTAGAGTCCATGCCTCAGCGGGTCGGCGCTGTATTGGCGGCACACGGAGGACCAACAGCATATTAAGCAGGTGGTCATAATGTTTTGGCTGATCGGTGTATTATCCATGTGTATTCCATTTACAGGCCTGATAAGCTGCAACAAGGAAGAATTTCATTGTCATACAACTTTGGAACATGGATAGGTAACGTTTCAGGTCACCTATCAGATGTCACCTATCCATGTTCTCCATGTATGCTACCTGACCCGCCAAGTTACTTTTTGTCTTGATCTTAGCCCTGAAAAGCAAGAGTTATCTCAGAAATTTGGGTTTCCGCCTTAAAAGATTGGAAGGTGACACTTAGCACCTGAGCCGATGCCAATGCTGGAAGCTGGGGTGTCACTGGGGATACCTGACTAATTCATATAATTAGGGCTAGTGTTAGGGGTGGTAGATCAACGCTATGATTATATTCTGTAAACAATAAAAGTTTGTTTGTGTTGGTGTCAAAGGTATCTTTCTCCAATAAGCATCAACACATTGGCTGCAACTAGATACAAAGAAATAGGACCATGTAACTGTATCCACAGCTGTCTGAGAGCAGAGAGGTATTGTGGGATGATGGAGTGTCAAGATGGACATGGAAGAAGGGACAGCCACAGTCTCACAGGATTTCACTCACAACTCTTGTGAAAGCCAATTTAATCCCCTGACACCAACAGTAACTTAATGTTGCTGCTGGTTGGATCTAAACATGAGATTGAGGGAACATAGAATATAGAACAGTACAGAATAGAATATAGAACAGTATAGAATAGCACCTCATATTTCGCCTTGGCAGTTTGCAGCCCAGCGGTATGAACATCGACTTCTTCAACTTTAGATAGTTCCTCTGTCCCTCTCTTCCCCTCCCCCTTCCCAGATCGCCCTCTACCTTCCTGTCTCCACCTACATCCTTCCTTTGTCCCGCCCCCCTGACATCAGTCTGAAGAAGGGTCTCGACCCGAAACGTCACCCATTCCTTCTCTCCCGAGATGCTGCATGACCTGCTGAGTTACTCCAGCATTTTGTGAATAAATCGATTTGTGCCAGCATCTGCAGTTATTTTCTTATAGAACAGTACAGCATGGGAACAGGCCCTTCGGCCCATGATGCCTGTGCCAAGCATGATGCCAAGTTAAACTAATCTCCTGCCCATCATGTGATCCATATCTCAGAGGCACAATCATATCTGCCTCCACCACGTTCTGCGCACCCACCATCCTCTGTGTGAACAAACTTGTCCTGCACATCTCCTTTAAACTTTGCCCCTCTCACCTGAAGGAGGCATTGGAAGTAGACAGCAACACAAAAGCTGCTGTGGTATTTCCAATCTGCTTGCCTCCGCCAGTGAAGCTGCCCAGGTACACTGTCACATTCAACTTGCACTCTGCTGACTTCCTCTGCACCTCAGCACCACCTCTGCTGGCCCTCCACAGCCCTCAGGCTGGTCCGAGGGCTGCCTTGTATGCAAGATGAGGTCAATGGCGTGGTCTGGGGAGATAAGAGAAGTAGTAGTAAAACTTACACTAGAAATAGTCCAGCACCAGTTTAGTTTGGTTTAGAGATACAGCACGGAAACAGGCCCTTCGGCCCATCGAGTCCGTGCCATCCAGCCACCCCCCATCCTAAGAACACTAGGAACAATTTACAATTATACCAAGCCAATTAGCCGACAAACAGGCATGCCTTTGGAGTGTGGGAGGAAACCGGAGCTCCCGGAGAAAACGCACACAGGTCACGGGGAGAACAGTCTGAACACCAGTCGAACTAGAAACGCAACTCCAGTCTAATAGCAATCGAGGGTAACCAGTTACCATCAGCTTAATCCCAGTCTACCTCCAGCTAAAGGCAGTCCGGTCCAAGTACAACGAAAATCGAATCCATGGAACACAAAGTGCTGAAGCAACTCAGTGGCTCTGGGGCACACTGGGAGGCAATGTTTTGGGTTAGGACCCTTCTTCAGACGCCAAGGAACTGCAGATACTGGAATCTTGTGTAAACACAAGGGCCGGAGTAACTCAGCATGTCAGACAGTATCTGTGGAGGACTTGGGTAGGCGATGTTGCAGGTCGGACCATGTTTCCAGTCTAATTTTAATGCTGATATATAGGCAGTGTCACACCCAGTCTAACCCAATCCAAGCCCAGTTTAAATGCCGGGAGGAGGTAAAGCCCTCCCCACCGGCACAAAACCTGCTCCAGCCCAGACATTTCCAGCACCCAGCATGGTGTGGGGGCCAGGATGATCAGCACATGCTTAACCAGTATTTACGCACATGCCTCTGTGTCCCTCCACACCCCAGAGTTGTACTGCTTCTTCTGAACCCCAGGGGAGTGTAACGATAGGGGCGGCACAGTGGCGCAGCTGGTGTAACTGCTGCCTCACAGCGTCAGAGACCCGAGTTCGATCCAGACTCAGCTGCCGTCTGTGTGGAGTTTGAACATTCTCCCTGTGACCGTGTGGGTTTCCTCTGTGTATTCCGGTTTCCTCCCACATCCCAACGACGTGCAGTTGGCCTCTGTAAATTGCCCCGGGTGTGTAGAGAGTGGAGGAGAAAATAGGAGAACGTAGACTAGTGTGAACGGGCGATTGATGGTCAGCATGAACTTGATGGACCGAAAGGCCTGTTTCCATGCTGTGACTTTCAAAAGGGCACTTCTCTCTCAGTCCTGATGCAAGGTCTTGGCCTGAAGCATCAACCTACACATTTTTGCCTCCACAAATGGTGCCTGACCTTCAGAGTTCCTCCAGTACAACCCAAAATGCTGGAGAAACCAGGCAGTGTTTGTGGAGGGAACTCTTTTGCTGAGTGGATCCACCATTTTCTGTTTAATTTCAGATTTTCACCAGTTGTAGTCGAGTCGTGCAGCACGGAAACAGGCCCTTCGGCCCAACCAAACCATGTTGACCAAGGTGCCCATCCAAGCTAGCCTGTTTGCCCCTGCTTGCACCATATTCCTCTACACCTTTCCTATCCATGTACCTGTCCAAAATGTCTTTTAAATGTTGTTATTGTACCTGCCTCAATTTATTTCCCTGCTGCTCGTTCCACATACCCACCATTCTCTGTGTGAACATTTTTGTCTTTGAGTCTGATTCTGCTGTCACCGGACGACAATATTTTTCTCTGCAGGATTTGGAGTAGAGCATAGATTGGCAGTGTCCCTCCATGGACCAAGAGGCCACCAGCTCTCGGCCAAGATGATGTGGTGGCGGCCTGTCAAGTGGCTAACACCTCTGGACATTTGTCTCCGCTCAAATAGGATTAAAGAAAAGGGAAGAAATTCAGCAGAAAGAGTGAGAATTAGACGAAGGGGATTATATACCAACAAAATAATAATGAGATGTAAAAATTATATACTGTCTTCTTTCAACTCAATCAACACAATTTCACAATCCAACCTCCTCCTGACCTCCGGTGTTCAACAAGGGCGGCACTATGGCACAGCGGTGGAGTTGTTGCCTTACAGCGTCAGAGACCTGGGTTTGATCCTGACTACGGGTGCTGTCTGTACGGAGTTTGTACGTTCTCCCCGTGACCTGCGTGCGTTTTCCCTGGGCGTTCCGGTTTCCTCCCACATTCCAAAGACGTGCAGATTCGTAGGCGAATTGGCTTGGTTAAAATGTAAAAATTATCCCTGGCGTGCGTAGGGTAGTGTAATGTTTGGGATTGCTGGTTGGCACAAACTCGTTGGGCTGGTGGGCCTGTTTCCGCGCTGTATCTCTAAACTAAACTAAACTAAACTGCTTGTTGTACACTTGTTGGTTATAGGTGTTACATTGATTGACTTGTAATTGTAATTTAGTCACACAGACATGCTCATCAGGCAGCGCGTGGGCAGTCTACACCCAGTAATCCTATCCCTCAAACTATTCCTTCCTGTAATTCCTTCCATTGTCTGCTCTCGCAGGTCACCGAGTCCTGCTGCTGCCTGGCATTTTGTTATTTCATCCCACCGCCTCATCGCTGCTTCCCAGAGCAATGAATGTCACTGGGCTCTTGTCACGGGAGCCATGCTCCACTACATCCACCTGCCTGACCTTGGCTCTCCCGCTGCAGTTTTATGAATGGAGAGGTGGGAATGCTGGATAGGGAACTGATAACAGGACTGAGTCTGCAGCCCTCACTGCAGAGGGCTTCACAAGTAACAAGAAACATATTTTTACCCCAACGTCCTACAGCAAGCGAGCGTTTGTAAGAGAAATCACCAAGAGATGGGTGGGGCAAGATTTTTCACACAGAGGATGGTGGGTTTATGGACCGTGCTGTAGGGACGGTGGCGAGGTTTCATCCACGGTCACCTTGGTGTCAGCCTGAGTCGTATGTAGACCACCAACATGGTGGATGAGGTGAAATCCCTCAGAAGGTAAAAGAACCCGATATCCCAAGTGGGGAGAGTAGATTTGAGCCAGGACCGTCACATCAGTGCACCATGAAGCATTGACCAAAAGGCAGGCGTTGTCACCTTTCCCTTTAACATGGTCGATTCAATACCGAGGCTGATTTGATGCCGAGATTAATTTGATACCAAGGCTGATTTGATACCATGGCTAATTTGATGCTGAGGTTAACTTGATGCTGAGGTTAACTTGATGCTGAGACTGATTTGATGCTGAGGTTGATTTGATACCGAGGTTAAGCTGATACTGTGGTTGATTTACTACTGAGGCTGATTTGATGCTGGTTGATTTGATACTGAGACTGATTTGATGCCAAGGTTAATTTTACAGTTGGTTGACAGACAGAAAACAAAGAGTGGGGATAAATGGGTCCCTTTCAGAATGGCAGGCAGTGACTAGTGGGGTACCGCAAGGCTCGGTGTTGGACCGCAGCTATTTACAATATACATCAATGACTTGGATGAAGGGATTAAAAGTACCATTAGCAAATTTGCCGATGATACAAAGCTAGGTGGCAGTGTGAACTGTGAGGAAGATGCTATGAGGTTGCAGGGTGACTTGGACAGGTTGTGTGAGTGGG